>NC_134570.1:86599812-86814812 GCF_050947875.1 Dermacentor variabilis | reverse complement strand
ATCATCAAACATCATCAAGCCGCCGGTCCGTTCGTCGCCGTGAGGGCTACGATCTCCATAGTCCTTCACGCCAATTACTGAGACGTCCACGCGCGCGTCGACGATTCACGAGCTGCTTACCAGACAACGACGCCATTCAGAACGCGTCCATTCTCGGCGCCGTGCACACATCGGCGCGAGCGCAGTGCCTGAGAAAGCTTAGCGCTTCCTACGATCCGTAATAATAGGTCACAGCGGGGGCACGTGGCAAATTTCCGCCATTACACTTGAGCGCGCGATCCGTGAACACAACGGCGACTAAGAAAGGATGTACTCGATATATAGACACCAGAAATGGTGTCCACAGACTTTCCTTGGCATTCAAAATGCATGTATGGCACCGGTCGATTCGCAATCTTTTTCTGCGTGCAAACGTGCGCGGTCGGCACCGCATGCACAGCTCACAAAGCCACGCGAGGGGGAGACGGAAAACATTCTAAAAACAACTCTCCTGGCGCCAACAACAAAAGCACGGCAAGCGCAGGAGGAGGGAACTAAAGGGGAAGGGCAGGTCACGTAAGCTTTGACGTAACAAGCATCTCAGGGAGAGATCGATATCCACGAATAAACGTCTAGCAAACCGGAAGTACAGGGGCGCGTCTCTCGCACATAATTTAGTTGCGCGCAGCGTTCTTTATGCGGAATCGAAGAAAAGTTCGGCGGGGTCGAAGTATCGGCTGACAATAGAAAACAGCCCGGCAAGTCCCACATTTGGACGGCCTAGATCGACCGGCTATACATACTGTCTGGCGGCGAGCTACATATATCCTGATATCTGAGCAGACTTCAAAGAAGAAAAAAAGAAAGAAACGTCACCCGCGTTCTCGTCCTAAATGCCCCGAGATTATGACAACGACAACCTCCGCGAACATTAATTTTCCTTGTCTACGCAGAAAGCCTAGGTTCACTGAGAAAATATCTCTAGAATATCTATATAAAGCCTGGGGACTTACGGTGGTACACATCTTCATCGATACATGGCCTGAGGTTCTAAGAGCGTTTGAGAATCTGTGAACCACCATATACCGAAGGAAGAACACTAAATAACAATTGTATTTAGGCTACCTATTCTTGCTACTATAGAAAGGGCAAGTATATAAGAAGGCAACAGTGTGTAAATGAAGGCTATGCTGACAATCTGATACTACTTAAATTCATTTTCGCACGTGCGTGCTCAGTCTAAAATATTGAGAAACACTGAGAAAACTGTCGCAAAATAAGATGTCGCACAACCTGCGGCCACTCTCACGAAGCTGTTCGCGCTTCAACCTTGCACGAATTTACTTCGCTCATCTATATATATATAAAAAAAATCCAGAAGAAACTGCTGGCAAGCAATATACGATCTCCATATTCGCTTTCTACAAGCTGTCTATACGTAATACACGGTCCACAGAGAGCGGTCAGTGCGTTTAAGTCCCTTCGTGAACTTTCTATAAGCTGCACTACAACGACTTACAGACGTTCACAGTTATTTTTCATCGACTGACCCTTGCTAAATATATACGTATTGTCTATAAAGAAAAAAGAAACTGGGCACAGAAAGGCAGTGCAATCTAAAGGTGGCTAAAAACTGTCGAAATGTAATTTTACAAGGAGGTTCAGGTTTTTCATTGGCCTGCGTCCGCTATATACACCAGGCCAACCTGTTATTCGATGGACATTCACGACGGCTTGAAGCAAAATACACCTAAACAGACCCTTATCAAACATTATTCTCTCAGCTCGTAAAACATCTGCTAAAATTTGTCTACAAAGCTGATGGAATGTGCAGAAAGTAATACCTATAAACGATTTTGCAAATCTACACACTGTCCACTGGCACTCTGTTGGATTTATCGCACTGCACTTCTAATCGGCCGCTGCTTACAGGTTACAGACCTACAGGTTATGCATAAACAAAACAAAAAAGAAGATAGAAAAGAAACGTATAGCTATGCAACGGAGTCTAGGATATCGAGGACGTCTACACAGAAGGTTGCTGATTATCAAAACATATTTGTAGGGGACCGGCCGATCGCAAAGCATTTTGTTACACGAGTCAATGTCTCTGACGTTCTGACAGCGATTGCCGTTTCCACAGTGCTGCACGCTTTTAGAGCAACGAAGCGCATGCCGTCGACCGATAAGAACGGTAGCAACGCATTCTGCCTTTGCCGATTACGTCTAGCGTCTTCGGCACTATGTGTGCGTACGATCGCGTACGCGCAAAGTTTACATTGCTCGAAGTCACGACAACATTGAGAAATCCATATATAGCGCGGCTTTTGTTTCCCGTCGTTAACGCGAAGCTCATGTGTATATAGAGAGACGGCGTGATTCCACGCCATTCTGGCGCTGTACTGTGGCTGCCTCGAAAGGGCAACACTTTTCGGAGCAGTCGCCTCCAGCGAGCGACTGAAGAAACGTATAGGGAAAGTTGTAAAATTTCCCGATGCGTTACCTCAGCGTTCGCTAAAGGTAACATGTAAACGTTCTTGTAATACCGTCGTTTATGTACCCAATACTAGCTTTCGTTGGATTCATTTCGATTGCAAGATATTCGTTGCAGTCCTATCTTTTTAATACTTGTGAAACAGCAGGCCCATGGCCTATAATTCAGCTTTTAGAACTTGGCCAGAACGTGAGAGTGCGAGAAAAATATCCCATCTGACAGCGGCGTTGAGCAAGTACCCCATCGGGAATCACGTCGACTACGTGCGCAGTAAATGTGCCGCACGACTAGTCGCGCGGTCGTGTTTGTGCTCGTGTGTTTTGCGGACTTTCCTTCGGACATAGAAAACAAAGAAAAAGTTATGTAGCACGTATAGAGCAACCGAATGCTGGATCGCCAATTTGTTTAGAATAGTCTACAATTTTCCCACCCGACACGTCGTTCTGAATACAGTATTTAATGAAGTTGGTTCATGAATGATAACTAATTATGTTATTAGGCGAAATACGAAAGAAATTGCCTGACTTGCTCTAGGTGACGGCAAAACACGTTATCTTGGTTCTGTTGAGCTAGGCGGCACTCGGACATTTCTTTTTTTTTTTTTAATTTTGGCTCAAGTTACGTGGGACGCCCTGTGTATGCTGACTATATGTGTACAGAACAGTCAGTCGATCGACAAGGCAAGAGGGTCATCGTAACATGTATGCAACAGATAGCGTCAAAACCTACCTATAAGTACAAACAGGCCCAAGACCAGATACAAAACAGTGCAGTGCCATTATAAGCTACCGAGGAACTTCATCTCTATCCCCGTTAAAGAGGTGTGTGGACTGGGTTAGACAGCTAGTGGCTTTGAAAGGGATATGCTACAAGTTCGATTAACTCACTTGTCATCAATGATGTAATGCTCAGCTAGAGGTACGACGCTGCCATATTGGGGGCAAGAAAATGATCGCGCCGAGCGCGATTCGTAATGTGCGAGCGCCCGTTGCGATGCCATATATACGGGAATATTTCCGCTCACCAGGCTTTCTATATAGTCACCCGTCCGCCGCGTGTTTGGATCGGACTGCTGGTACGATCTGTTGGGAACTCGGCGCTGACGCCCGTGGTTGTACCTGGGTCGCAAGCCCCAAGGGTAGCGTTGGCCTGGCGGCCTGGGGTACAACTGCAAGCATCCGAAGGTCCCGGCAAAGCATGAGTCGACAGGTAACAACGAAACAACTTGTTTATTTTAACATCGCAAAGAGTTGGCGGTCAGGTTTGACCGTAGTAGAGAGACGGGAGAGCACTTCACTCAACAGAAGAAATCGGAGCCCTCCTCTGGCGTCCGGGGGCAGCTGTTTTTATACTCTCGCAGTTGAGGGCAAGAAGGAACCCCTCAAAAGACGAGCGTGTGAATGTACAATGGGCTAATGGTGACGCACACTGTCGTAGCGATGCCGTAGCACCATGTCGTGGCGCTGCGCACGATCTCGTAGCACCTGGTCGTGGCGCTGCGCAGCACACTGTCGTGGCGCTGCCGGTCGGACACAATGACTGTAACGAGAAGATGGTCCCTGCTTTGGCATCGCCTGTTTCGGGCACAATGACTGGAACGAGATCCCTGCTTTGGCATCGCCTGTTTCGGGCCCAATAACTGGAATGAGATCCCTGCTTTGGCATCGCCTGTTTCGGGCACAATGACTGGAACGAAATCCCTAGGCGGTCGCATCGCCGCAGACGCGCCTGGAAACACCTGGCGATGAGTGTTGCGGTGACGACGATCGGGCCAAAATGTCCGCCGCCCCGCCGCCGTCGCGCCGGCAAAACCACGTGTCGCAGGCGAAACGCAACAGACCGCCCCGCCGGGGAAAGGAGATCCCGATGGACAGGGGACTGCATCCGCTGTCCGGAGGGATGTCGCTCGATGATGCTCATAACCGAAGTCGGGCGTCCCTTGACGTTTCTTGAGCGCAGCGCACAGAGAAGGCCTCGTTCTCTCGTTCAGGTTCGCATGGGACACTGCAAAGTGACTTCGGGAGAGTTCACATTTTTGTTCTCGTTCCCGGCAAGCGTTAGAACTACGCTGAAAACTCAACCGCTCAGTCAGCAAGCACGGCACAACCCTCACTAAGCCCTGCCAGGCTCTTTCCCCTTTTTATACCACTGCCTAGTTCCTTACAGTAGTCTAGCATCACTCAGAACGCGTCCACAAATTGAAAAATTGCACTAGAAAGCCTATCATCACTTTGAAACACTAAACAAAAGCAATATGTTAAAAAAAATCCTGCCTCAGGAAGAAAAACATCAGTAACAAACAATTTTGAGGCTGATTCCTACGTTAGGGGCTTCGACTTAAGCCATCGGCGTTACCGTTGAGACTCCCCTTTTTGTAACGCACCTCAAAGGAATATTGTTGTAAAGCGAGGCTCCAGCGCAGGAGGCGGCCATTTTTGGGAGAGATGGTCTGCAGCCATTGGAGAGGGCAGTGATCTGTCTCAATGATAAACCTCGAGCCGGCTAGATAGCATGACAATTTCTGAACGGCCCACACGAGACATGCACACTCTTTCTCGGTGGCGCTATACGCCTGCTCACGACTGGTCAGCTTACGACTAGCATACAGGACGGGGTGTTCTACTTCTCCATTTTCCCGTTGGCACAGTACAACGCCCATGCCTCGCTCACTAGCATCGCACTGAACAATGAACCCTTTTGTATAGTCTGGCGATCGTAGCACAGGCTGGCTTGTTAGGGCACTCTTTAGGGCGCTAAAAGCTCTTTCCTTTGTCTCGTCCCAGACGACTGTTTGAGGCTCTGTCTTTCTTAGAGCATCCGTCAGGGGAGCCGCGATATCAGAGTACCTAGGGATGTACCTCTGATAGTAGCCGGCGACACCTAAGAACGACCGAATATCGGTCTTTGTGCGCGGTTGCGGAAAGTCTCGCACAGCGGCCACTTTTATTTCAGAGGGGCGGCGACGACCCTGACCAATCACGTGACCGAGGTAGACAACCTCGGCCTGTGCTAACTGGCACTTAGGAGCCTTTACTGTCAAGCCTGCTTCGCGCAGGCGGGTTAGCACTGCCCGCAAGTGTGTCATATGCTCAGACCAGGATGCGGAGAATATCGCTACGTCGTCTAGATACGGTAAAGCGAATTCTTGCTGTCCCCGCAACACTTTATCCATGAGACTTGAAAAACAGTATGGCGCGTTCTTCAAACCAAAACTCAACACTTTAGGACGGAATGTTCCCATTGGTGAAATGAACGCCGCATACCTACTAGCCTCTTCTGTAAGTGGAACCTGCCAATAACCCCTGACAAGATCTAGGGTGGAAATAAACTGAGCGCTACTAACTTTCTCAAGGCGCTCCTCGATGTTAGGGATCGGATAAATTTGATCCTTAGTGATGGAATTAAGCCTGCGGTAGTCGACGCAAGGACGAGGTTCCTTGCCCGGTACCTCAATTAAAATCAAAGGGGAGGTATAATCACTCTCACCTGCCTCAATAACACCGAGCTGTAGCATTTTCTTTACCTCAGCCTCCATAATATCGCTCTGGCGGGGTGACACCCGATACGCCTTGGATCGTACTGGCTCTGTGGAGGTAAGTTCTATATCATGAGTAAGTATAGAAGTCCTACCAGGCCTCTCAGAGAACAGACCTTGAAACTCTTGTAATAGCTGGTGTAGTTCGGTTTTCTGCTCAGGCGACAGCGGTGCTTTACTGATAAGGTCACTAATGACTTGACCGGTGTCTTCCCTGTTCGTCACTGAGCCTAGTCCCGGAAGCTCGACCGGAAGCTCTTCAGGAACGTTTACCATCATGCACACCACTGCTTCCCTTTGTCTATAAGGTTTGAGCAGATTACAGTGGTAAACTTGCTGTGCGTTCCGCTTTCCTGGCAGACTTACCACGTAGTTAACGTCCGACAGTTTCTGAACAATTCGCGCTGGGCCCTCCCACTGCACGTCTAGTTTGTTGTTTAGCGATGTGCGCAATATCATGACCTCATCGCCAACCTCAAAACGACGGGCCCTGGCTGTCCGATCATAATAAACCTTGGCCCTCTGCTGGGCCTTTGTCATTGCTTCACCTGACAACTCCTGTGCCCTTCTTAAGCGTTCGAGGAGCTTAAGCACGTACTCCACCACGACTGGGTCGTCGCCCCTACCTTCCCATGATTCTCGAAGCATGCGAAGCGGAGATCGAAGCGAGCGACCGTACACCAGTTCAGCTGGCGAAAACCCCGTAGCCGCATGCGGCGCGGTCCTTAAAGCAAACATCACCCCAGGCAGACACAGCTCCCAGTCAGTTTGATGTTCAAAACACAAGGCTCTCAACACGCGCTTCATGACGGAGTGGAGCTTCTCAACGGAATTCGACTGTGGGTGGTACACTGAGCTGTGTAACAGCTTTACCCCACACCTTTCGAGAAAAGTTGTCGTCAAAGCGCTAGTAAACACTGTGCCCTGATCTGATTGGATTTCCGCAGGAAAACCAACTCGCGCAAATATGGACAGTAGTGCATTAACTATCTCAACTGAGCTGAGTTCTTTAAGCGGCACTGCTTCAGGGAACTTTGTCGCTGGGCAGATCACAGTCAAAATGTGTCTGTACCCCGTGGCTGTTACCGGCAGAGGTCCCACTGTATCAATAACGAGCCGTCTAAAAGGCTCCGTAATGATAGGTACCAATTTCAACGGCGCCCTCGATTTGTCCCCTGGTTTGCCCACCCGCTGACAAGTGTCACATGTCCTCACGAAATGGTCTGCGTCCCGAAAACACCCTGGCCAATAGTACTCTTGCAAGAGACGGTCCTTAGTTTTCTTAACTCCTAGGTGTCCGGACCACGAACCCCCGTGTGACAAGCGCAACAGATCCTGACGATAGCATTGAGGCACGACCAGCTGATCGAACTCCACTCCTCGGCGGTCTAGATACTTCCGGTACAGGACTCCACCTCTTTCCACAAAACGCGCAGTTTTCCTGGCGATACCTTCTTTGACATTGCAGCGCACGTTTTCCAGGCTGCCATCCTTTTTTTGCTCGGCTATCAAAGCCGACCGGCTGACTCTTAGCAACCTATCAAGTCCGGCTGACGTAGGCGCGATGAGCAAATCTGTAGATAGCTCTTCTAACTTTCCCGTGTCGGGCGGTTCCTCTCCAGTATCTGGCGCCTTCAACGCTACAGACTCAATTTTATTCAGTTCGGGCGTGCTCTGAGTATCAGCTTGCTGCGCCTCTGACCCTTTTTCGTTGTTTGATAACGTCGGCCCCGCAACTACCGCCTTTGCAGCGAGCTCCCGAACCTTCGATCTGGTTAAGGCCTGAACACTAGCTTCACCAAACAAAAGCCCCTTCTCGCGCAGGAGGTGATCGGACCTGTTTGAAAATAGGTACGGGTACTGGGGTGGCAGCATAGATGACACTGCCGCCTCTGTCTCAAGCGCTCCGAAAGGTCCTTCAATAAGCACTTTTGCTACCGGCAGACACACGCTATGAGCTTCCACGGCTTGCTTGATCCACGCGCACTCGCCCGTGAACATATGGGGTTCTACGTAAGACGGGTGAACTACATCCATCGTAGCTGCAGAATCGCGAAGCACTCGGCACTCTTTCCCGTTCACGAGGAGGTCTCGCATGTAAGGCTCGAGAAGCTTCATGTTCTCGTCAGTGCTGCCTATTGAAAAAAACACAACTTTTGGTGTTGTTTCCGGACACTGCGCCGAAAAGTGACCCGGCCTCTGGCACGTATAACACAAGCGCGCTCGCCTTATCTCGAACCGCTTTCTGCGTTTGGCTGCCGCCGTCTCTTTACGTTTGGTCGGACTGCTTTCGCTCGCATCCGCACTACGCGTGTCCCCCTTTAATCTCATGGGCGTGAACTTCGGCCTCTCAAACTTCGAGCCAAATTCACCCTTTTGACCGTCCTTAGCTCCGCGAGCTCGACGCGTCACAAACTCCTCGGCTAGCTCAGCGGCTCTAGCCACCGTACTCACGTCTGGCCTATCCAAGACCCAGTATCGCACGTTCTCAGGTAACCGACTATAAAACTGTTCTAGCCCGAAACACTGCAGAACTTTATCGTGGTCACCAAACGCTTTCTCTTCTTTGAGCCACTCCTGCATGTTCGACATAAGCCTATACGCAAACTCTGTATATGACTCACTTTTGCCTTTCTCATTTTCCCGAAACTTCCGACGGAACGCTTCCGCAGACAGCCGGTACTTTTTTAGCAGACTCGATTTTACTTTGTCGAAATCCTCTGCTTCCTCTCTATCCAAGCGAGCGACTACGTCGGCCGCCTCGCCGGGTAACAAAGTGAGCAAGCGCTGTGGCCACGTTTCCCGAGAGAACCCCTGCTTCTCGCACGTTCGCTCAAAGTTAACCAGGAACAAACCAATGTCCTCTCCAAGCTTAAACGGCCGCATCAGGTCAGTCATTTTGAACAATACGCGTTCTCCTGCACCGTGTGCCTGACTTCCATTACGAGCGCGTTCCATCTCTATCTCGAGACGCTTCATTTCCAAAGCGTGTTGACGGTCACGCTCTTCTTTTTTCTCTTGTTGCTCTCGCTCTTTCTGTTCTTTACGTTCGCGCTCTTCTCTTTTTGCAGTCTCCCTCTCTTCAATAGTCTCAAGGCATTCCGACAGCTCGTCATCCTCAGCCTCTAACTCAAGAATAGCCTTTATCAGTTCTGGTTTTCTGAGTTTGTCTGAGACATCCAGACCCAACTCTCTTGCAAGCTCCAACAATTTCGGTTTGCGCAACGACTTCAAATCCATGGCTGCTCTGAATGCTGCTTTCTCTACTGCTTACTATTGTCTTGCCGCAAACTAACCCGGCAGCAACGACAACCACAATTACCAGCTCTGTTTCTGACACTAACAAAAAGCCTGGCAACGCTCAGAAGAAGAAAGTCCCGCACTCACCAAACCTCGCAGGCAGGAATTCCGCGCAGTCGTTCCGCTGCAGGCAACCAGTCGTCACACAGGGCTCGTTGCACTGCTCCCGGATCGTCGTTGAGCTGCTCAGCATACTGTCAACTGCATCTCTTTGCTGCTGGCCTCCGTTGTCGTGATCTCGCCGCTGGCAGACAGTTGTTTGAAGTCGGAGGCGATCTCACCGCTGCCAACCAGATGTTTGGATCGGACTGCTGGTACGATCTGTTGGGAACTCGGCGCTGACGCCCGTGGTTGTACCTGGGTCGCAAGCCCCAAGGGTAGCGTTGGCCTGGCGGCCTGGGGTACAACTGCAAGCATCCGAAGGTCCCGGCAAAGCATGAGTCGACAGGTAACAACGAAACAACTTGTTTATTTTAACATCGCAAAGAGTTGGCGGTCAGGTTTGACCGTAGTAGAGAGACGGGAGAGCACTTCACTCAACAGAAGAAATCGGAGCCCTCCTCTGGCGTCCGGGGGCAGCTGTTTTTATACTCTCGCAGTTGAGGGCAAGAAGGAACCCCTCAAAAGACGAGCGTGTGAATGTACAATGGGCTAATGGTGACGCACACTGTCGTAGCGATGCCGTAGCACCATGTCGTGGCGCTGCGCACGATCTCGTAGCACCTGGTCGTGGCGCTGCGCAGCACACTGTCGTGGCGCTGCCGGTCGGACACAATGACTGTAACGAGAAGATGGTCCCTGCTTTGGCATCGCCTGTTTCGGGCACAATGACTGGAACGAGATCCCTGCTTTGGCATCGCCTGTTTCGGGCCCAATAACTGGAATGAGATCCCTGCTTTGGCATCGCCTGTTTCGGGCACAATGACTGGAACGAAATCCCTAGGCGGTCGCATCGCCGCAGACGCGCCTGGAAACACCTGGCGATGAGTGTTGCGGTGACGACGATCGGGCCAAAATGTCCGCCGCCCCGCCGCCGTCGCGCCGGCAAAACCACGTGTCGCAGGCGAAACGCAACACGCGCTAATAGTTCAACTTATCCACAGTTTGATGTGGATAAGTCAATCGGTTAATCGTGCTTTCGGTGTTGTTACTTCTCCCGATACTATCCTTGCCGACACGCTTTTCTAACACGAACAAAGCACCAAGCAAGCGCGCCACAGAAATCATCCTGCGGGCCAAAGTCCTTTCTACCGGAACAGGTGTACGGATTTCCCGCACGTGACGACCCCGGACGTCACGCAATCTGGCCGTATACCTTTGCGTCGTCGGGGAAAGACGCCATCGTTTCCGCCAGAACTCACCGATGGGTGCACGTCGCAGGACGCGCCTGCAAGGAAGCTTTCCCGCACGCAACGCAAGCACGCGCAGGGAAGCACGCGAAGGCACTGATGGCCGTCGTCGAAGACTTCGGCCAGTTTTGTTATGCGGGTAAACCACTACGCAGAGACAAAAACTGACGACGGCAAAATCGCGCGCATCCAATGTCCCTGCAAGTACAATAAAAAAGCGCGAGAAATGACGGATGCTAACTCGTATACAGGTGGAACGGAGCGTAACTTGTCGACACCGCGTCGTCAGTCAAGAGCTTGAAATGCAGCGCTTGGAAAGTTCTCCGCAAGCCGAGACGGGAACCCGCATATGCTGGAAACCAACTGTCACGCACGGCCGCTTGGTGACGGCATTAAAGAAAAAAAAAAGAGAGAGAGCGCGGCCATTTCTTTTTCATGTAAATAGGACCTTCGTATACAGTTACGAAACGTATTCGCAACATTCGCCGGACAAAGTGCCCCTTGATAACTCTCGTCGAGCTGGCGAACCAGGTGGCGTGCGCTCTACCTGTTTCAACATCGAGAGAAACGGCACGTGTCTTCTCAATAATCTGTTGTTTTTGTTGTTCTTTTCTTTTTGCGCATTTGCGACGTCGCTGCCTCCGCATTCCGTGCGCGGGCTTGTCGCTTTTAATGACAGCGTGCGCATGCAGTGTTGGTCGGTGCCCCACGTTCCTTTCGTCCACGTTCATTTCGTCCCCTCCTCGAGCGTGCGCTCGCAATCTCGTGGCGTGGCTGCGAATAAATGTGAAAGCCACGACGAAAGCCAGGACGGGCGGTTTTCCTCGTCTCCACCGACCGATGCGTGGTCACTGCGTCAGTGCAGTTTTCAATTAGGCGCTGCGTGCAATTCGTCTCGAGACTTCGATGCAGAAAGTCACCGAGCACGTCCGCTTTGCTCTCTCGACGAGGAACCGAGAGAGAACGAAAACAGGGCGGACACCTAAACAAACTTAACATCGCGCGCGCTATACACAGGGTGTTTCAGCGAACGCTTTCGAACAAAATTTTTAAGATTGCCAATGACAGATAGCAGAATTCTAGACCATGAGCTGGTCTACTCGAAGACGCGGACATTACTTGAACAAAAAAAATGAAATTCATCATCGGCTAATTAGCAAGAACTCACTAATTAAGTTCTTACCTAATCACCTTAAGGCGCATATTACAATTTACAAATTCTAGAGGCTGAGTCTGCAAGGCCCGTCCACTTGAAAAGAATCCTGTGGATGACACTATTTACGCATTTTACGAGATATGCGCCGTCAAACTTGCGGTAAAAATGCCCTGTCGTTCCGCTTATTTTCTTAACAAAACGTCGTTTTATGCCCTGAACCACAAAAGTAACTGGAACGCCAATGCATTTCTCCGCAAAGTCCGGGAATTAATATTTCGAAACTCGTGCGACGCTGATAATTCGTTCCAAGTGGATCCGCCTTGCGAAATCGCCGGCTAGAATTTGTAAGTTGCAATGCGTGCCATAAGATAATTAGGTAAAACTCGATTAGTGAGTTTTTGTTAATTAGTGGAATATGTATTTCAATTTCTCTGTACAAGTAATATCCGCCTCCTCTAGTAGACCAGCTCGTGGTCTAGAATTGTGCTATCTACCACCGGCAACGTTTAAAAAATTTTGAAAGTGTTCCCTGAAACACCGGTACAAGATCGACGTACGGGAGTTCGCCTTGCTGCGTAGGCATCGTTTTATTTACTTATTCATTTGTTTGTTTGTTTGTTTGTTTGTTTGTTTTAGATAAGTTGCGCGTTTTAGGTGCAGCTGTGTCAACCACGAGCTGCAATGTTCCAGCTTTTCATACTGCGTGAGAGAGGGGAAGAAAATATACTGATACCACGCACTGTGGCAATCGATGTAAGCGAAGCTATCTGTACTGTTGCGCTCATTGACGATATTTGGCGGTGATGTCGATGGCATACGAGAGTCGTGATGTGATGTTAAATGTTACCTTGTCGGGAGCAGTTGCGCTTGTACACGTAACGCACAGAAGACAGAGAGACGTGTCATTCGTTGATTCCCTCCTTTACTGAAGAGAGCCCCATTATTATTAATTGTTTTGAAAACACATATACATTTTAAAGGAGAGGGAAAGCGAGGAACAGGCTGGAAACTGTCACCGGAAGGAGTACAACGCCTGCCTACTCTTCAGAAAGGAGAGAACAGAAACATAGGAAAGGAAGATAGGAAGGAAGGGAGGAAAAAGGAAAGAAAGAGCAAGATGAGAAATGTCAAAGAACAAAGAACGCAATGTACAAATCACACACAGTTGGGCCGGTCACTGCAGCTGTCACACCAGTACAGAATGTTAAACAGGAGAAATCGAAAGCCCAAATGAGCAATGCTTTTTGGCGGCTCATTTTCTTGCTCTCGTGTCATGCTAGGTGTACTGCGACGCGCGCAGAGATGTAAGGTTAGTCACCCGTTTCCTGACTGCGTCGGTATA
Organism: Dermacentor variabilis; assembly: GCF_050947875.1. Lineage (NCBI taxonomy): Eukaryota > Metazoa > Arthropoda > Arachnida > Ixodida > Ixodidae > Dermacentor > Dermacentor variabilis. The sequence goes on along the minus strand of NC_134570.1, from coordinate 86,801,657 downwards.
CGGAATCCGGTTGTACCCATTCCCTGCCTACCTTACCTCTACTCCCTCTCTAACATTCTCCCTACCTCCTCCCTGGACACTCGTTGCAGATGCGCGTGAGCACAAAGGCAACGCGGCAGCTCCTGCAATGCTTTTGTTGTGATCCAAGCCTAATCCCGGCATCCACAGGGAATTGTAGCGTCCCCCACGGAGCTTCAGTAGGCATTTTGGCGTCCTCCCAGGGCGCGCCAGAGGGCATCGTGACCCGCTCTACCGAAACGCCATTGGCGTCGCCTATCACGTCTCCCGCTTCTATTTATGTCCCTTATCGACTTGCACGTTAGTCGAAAGATGAGCGCTTCGGTTCGTGCCATGTTTCTGTGGCGACAGCGAGGGAACTCCAGAGGGCATTCTGCACATGCGACACAATGGAAAAGTCCAGACGAGTTTCTCGCGTCGACTTTCCTCTCTTCCACGCTCCGGCCATGTATATACACGCTCTGAAACCACCTTCCTGCACCACCCCCCCCCCCCACCGCGAACAGCAGCGCAAAGTCGAAGCAAGAGGCAAATAAAACCTCCCTTTAAAAAGCAACACGAAAGGTTCAGGCAAGCTGTTCGGGCGCTACCTCTCACTTTCTTATTTGAGAAAACTGAAAGGACGCATCATCCGAACAGAAAAGAAACTGTTTCAGGGAGTGTTTACTCTTGAAAACCCGTCGTCCGGATGCACACCTCCACTCCGATCACATCAAAGCCTGTCAATCGGCGGTGCGGCCAGGTGCTGTCACCGCATGCCGCAAACCCTATATAATAGCACTCTTCTTTACTAGGCCTTAGTGTTGGCCGTAAATAAAGTATCTTCCTGTCTCTTAACGTTCCGCCTAACATTTTTCATTCCGTGGCTCGTTGCGTGGTTCTTAAGTTGTTCTCGAGATTGTTTGGTAACCTCCAAATTGCTGCCCCATGCGTTAGCACTGGTCGAATGCAATGATTGTACACTTCCCTTTTCAAGGACATAGGTAAGCTCCCAGTCAATATTTGGTAATGCCTGGCGTATGCACTCCAAGCTATATTTGATCTGTAAATTTCCTCCCCATGATCAGAGTGATCTGTGAGTAAATGACCTAGATTAGCGTATTCCTGCGCAAACTCTATAGGCTGACTGGCAATCATGAATTCTCGTTCCCGTGCAAGGATATTGAGCGTTACCTTTGTCGCCAGCCCATGCTAATCTTCCGCCCCACTCTTACACCTTCTTGGTTAAGGTCTTCAATCATTTGTTGCAGTTCATCCAGAGTTGCTGAACAGGACAATGTCATTCGCAAACCGAAGGTTGTTGAAATATCCGCTGTTGATCCTCAGTACTAAGCTTTAGCAGTATAACATACAGAATACTTCTACACATGCATTAAATTACATTGGAGACGTCGGGTCTCTTTGCCTGACCCTCTTCTGATATATAATTTTGTACTTTAGTTCTGTAGAAAAAGGTAGCTGTGGAATTTTCGTAGATTTCACAAGATATTCCCGTATGCCTCCAGTACTCCTTGCTTACGCAATGTCTACATGACTATTGGTTTGTCTAGTGAACCAGATGCATTTTCCCAATATATGAAAGCAATATACAGAGGTTGATTGTACTCCGCAGATTTATCAATTACCTGATTGATGACACGGACGATCCATTCAAGAATATTGCTTCCTGAAGCCAGCCTGCTCTCTTGGATGATTGAACTTAAGTGTTGCACTGGTTGTAGTGTAAATTATCTTGGTAAACATATTGTACAACACTGAAACCAAGCTAATGCGCCTCTAATTCTTCAATTCTATAACTTCTCCCTACTTATGAATTATTCTAATCTTGGCATTCTTCCATCTCTCTGGAATACGTGAAGCGGTGACAACATTGCGTGTAAAGGATCGCAAGCTTTTCAAGCACAACATATCCTCCATCTTTGATTAAATCTACTGTTATTCAATCTTGTAGATCGGCTAATGTGGTAATGTGGACGAAATATATCAGTGCTAGACTCTTTTAGCAATTTGTTGCCATCATAATGCAGCCTGTGCGGCCAGGAATCGCACCTGCGACCTCGTGTCCGCCGAGTTTGCACCGCACCGCCTCTGAGCCACTAGTGCCTGCGGTCAGCAGCCCCGGGGGAAAAAAAGCTACATAGTCTGACACCTTGGTGCACGCATCCGTTCGCTCTTTCCCGGTGAAACCCCGCAGGGCTACGTACACGCGGCTCTCACACTCAGGCGAAGTTAGGCTTCCCCCCGCAATCGGAGCGATTCTCCGAAGGGCACACAGGTGAAGCCCACGAGCCGCTGTGCACTCGGGCCGACGACACGGCAGGGTACTGTAGGGTGCATGGATAGCAGCCGGGCAGAGCACGGCTGATGCCCTGGGCAGAGCACGGTCGCGCTGGAAAATCGCCTCGACGAACGCCACATAATGAGCGTGGGCAGCGCTTCCACTCGTCCAGAGGAGGGCAATCGATCGCACGCAGGCGACGTCGGGCGCCTGCAGCGCGCGTATCACGCATCACGCAACTTCGCCAATTCCGCGCCGCCCGAACGAAGGTTCGCGTCGACTAAACACTACGGGTTCCCGATGCGCCTTTCAGAGAACGGAGCAGGGTTCGCCCGTCGCCTATACATTATGTTGCAGTTTTGCTTGAAATGCACGGATACGAATCACTGTGACTGTTTCGTACAACTGACTAGAGGTAGATGTGAGGCTAGTGCCCGAGCTGTAAGCAGGGCGGTTCAGCCAGCAAGGGAATGACGGTTAATTAGTACATGGATTTTCCTAAGCTTCGTCAAAACGTTACTGCGTTGTACATAAATTTTAAAAAATATATTATTAAAATTGACCGACGACTAGATTCGAATATAGGACCTCTAGCAAAGATTGATTGATTGATTGATTGATTGATTGATTGATTGATTGATTGATTGATTGATTGAAAACTTTATTATTCCACCGAGCTGGGGTGCCCGCCTCTTAACCTACACGCAGGTAGCGGGGGAGGACGAAGCAGTCCCCGCGCGTTGAGAACAGTGAGTGTTCACGGCCTCAACGGCCAGGCGGATTGCTCGACGCTGGTCCTCTTCAGCATCGCTCTGGAGCAAGGCCTACTCTAGCACAGAAACCCGATATTGGAACTATTACGTCGCGGACGCAGACACAAGTGAAACAGCTGCAAATACGAGCGATCATGTGTGTTCGCAGACTTTTATTTTCTTCTGCATTTAATAAAGTATTGCACTGGCCTTTGGGTCAATGAAATCAATTAAAGCGTAATAAACGAAGCCTCAAGAAGGCCTCAAGCCACAAGCACGAATATCACACATATCCATGCACTGCCATTCCTTAGGCGGCTGAACTATCCCAGCACCACAGTTCCCTCCAGTAATTATAGTGGCAAACTTTATGGCTGTTCCAAAACGTCAGACACACACACACACACACACACACACACACACACACACACACACACACACACACACACACACACACACATACAAGTGCGCACGCACGCAGGCATGCACGCACATCCACACACTGCAAATCTTTTGATGCGAAAGCGTCAAAAGGCCGACTGAGCAAAAAATGCGGCGTCTGTCGTCTGTCGCAGCGAAACGGCATTTAAACTCGCAGTGCCATTGGCTGCAACACCGCGTCACTAGCTGCGTCTGGACGGAGAAGCGAGGGCTAAAGGGGACACGTGCGCCGATAGCGCGCCAGGTGTTGCGTGAGTGCAGAGGGAATCGGCGCGACGCCACGTCACCCTCGCTCTCGCCATCGGCATGAGCGCTCCTTGACGGAGCAGAACCAACGCCTCCTAGATAGCAGGCCTGTGTACTCTTATTTATTACGTCATGTTACTTGGACCGAAATTCCCTCTGTCAAGCTCGGCGTGACGAAAGCGGCGACGTCAAAATCACCACAGCCTACTCTGGAGCATTTCCATTAGATTCTATGGCAGTCGGGCAAGTTAGCATGACGTCATGGATCGACAGGCCGTGCGCTACCTAGGAGGCGCTGGCAGAGGGGACGAAAGGGAACAGCTGCTTCCGCACGATCGCCAGGTATTGCGTGAGGGGAGAGGGCATTGCCGCGACGCGTCGCCCGATGGACATCCCCACGTCGGTGGCATGCGGCGTTGGCACGTACAGCAGGCTGCAGCTGTTTGCTGGTTCGGGCACCACGTACCGTTATGGTACATTACTCGCAGCGCAAAACCCGAATGACCGCTCAGCGCCGTTCAATTGGACATTAATGCTTTCGCATGCACAACTCGTAAGAAATGCTTGGGTATCTTCGGATTCTTTTAGTTAATACATTTCACTTTTCGTATACAGCTAACAAACAAGAACATAAAGTAGGAGAGCGAAGACAGGCAGGGAACTTCTAAACATACATGAATACATTGTTTTGTACGGAGAATATCACAAAAATAAGTTTATAGAATCGACAATAACAAGAAATTCAAGAGCTGTTCGGAAATCAGAATTTCGACTGCTTCTCAACACCACGTTCGTGCGCAACAAATTCTTTCCGGGAAGCTCCCATTCACACGGCGTCGCACGAAGGTCGATGAGCGTCGGACGATAAAGGAGCCTTTCTTCTGGTTCTCTTTCCTAGTTTGTCGACGCGGTCCGTAGCGTTCACTGCATTGCCCAGAGTTGTTGAGGTGAAGTACACACTACAGTGGCGCCCGACAGCACACATGAAGACAGGAGAGGGGTTTCAGGTTTCCTCGTCTCTACTCCAGCGAATCGATTGTTGCTATAGTGCGCACTTCACGCCAGACGTGTCTAGTTCTTTCTCTTTGTTTGTAACCTAGATTTCTTTTTTTTTTCGATTTACCGCCTCTTCTCAATCGTGCTTCCATTTCGCAACCTTTTATTTTTTTTTTTCCATTTCTGCCCTCTCTTTGAGGATGTGTCGCTTTAGTTAAAGGCAGCCGTGGAATGCTTTTCCAATTCTTATTCCCGTTAACTACTATAACCACAGCCACCGTAGTCACGGCAGATAGAACTTCCTTTTCGGGGCGTACAATCAATGCAGAGGGCTCCTCGACTTCGAGGTCGCCTTTGAGAGAGCTCACTATGCCATAGTAGGTGTAATTTATCCAACCGAAACTGGTGTTCATCGGGAGTTGTAAAGCCAACAAACGTGCAATACGTTGCAAAAAAAAAAAAAATCACGCTTGCTCGGCTGTGCAATCGATTTCCACAGAGTGGAACCCCTCCCCAATTAACGCCAGTACAACGAAATCACCTGTACAGCGAAGGATTCCATTATGTCGCAGCCGAAGCACAAATGTGTGGTAAGCGCCTCTACGGCGAAGACCACTGCGAAGAAGTTGTCTACACAAAGAATGCATTTTAGACGTCCCCGATGGCTAACTTGTTGCTTTGCAGCGGTTGCACATGGTGGTGCCGCCACTGGCCTCATCAGCCGCCCGTGGGCTGCGGTCAGGGACTGCACTAATGACGCGCTCGACGACTGTAATGGTCCTGTGCGCAGGCGCGTGATGGCTCAAATCACATGGCGCCTGTTGCGACCCACCAGCGGGTGTGACGGATGACGAATGCGTCGCGGGCGTCGCGGCTGAGGCCGACGCAATTTGCTCGGAAATGACGACCGACGATGTTGTCACGTGGCAGTGACGGTCGAGAACACAGCAGCGAAACTGTGAAAGGCGAAACTAAGCCTTTATTGGGCGAACCTGTACCCAGAAAAACAAGTTATATGCGCTCAAAGCACGACGACAGCGGCGGACACAGTCGGCGATCGTCGAAAATCAGATCGGCGGGATCGAGCGTTCCAGAGTAATCGCTGGCGCCCGCGTGTCTTCCAGAAAGTGCTACACATTTCGCGTCGCGCTATACAATCAGATTACACAGGGTTCGTTGACAACAGACAGCGGACAGAACCATCGATAACATTCGGGAAACTTCCGATACATGCGGGCGCGTCTCGCGCTGAGCGATAACATTTTTAAGACGGTCAAAAGCGGTCAGCCCAAAAAGGTAAACAAGTACACGTGTCAATATTGTCGATGCCGTCAATGAAGAAAAGGACGAAAAGGGCGCGCAAATCGACGAAGGCGTCGCTGACCAAGAACCATGGAAATGGAGACATTAGAGAAGAAATGCGTTGCGGAGAAACGCATTGGCGTTCCAGTTACTTTTTTTTTTTTTGCTTCAGTGCATAAAACGACGTTTTGTTAAGGCATTAACTGGAACGCCAATGAATTTCTTCGCAAATTTCGGGAATTAATATCTCGAAACTGGTGTCATCCTGTGCATTCGTAATAAGTGGATGCCACTTGAGAACTCCCGCGGCTAGAATTCGTAAATTGCTATATGTGCCACATGGTAATTGGTCAAAAATTAATTAGTGAATTTTTGTCCATTAGTCGATTATGCATTTCAATTTATTGTGCAAACGATATCCGCCTCTTCGAGTGGACCATGGTCTACTCGAAGAGGCGGAATTCTAGTTTATGAGCTGCAGCTCATAAACTAGAATTGTGCTGTCTGCCAATGGCACCCTTTATAAAAATTTTTGAAAGTGTTCCCCGAAGAACCCTGTAATACACAGCCAACAAAGAAGAAAAACTCGGGAGTGCGAATGTGCTTTTCTTTTTCCTTGTTCTCTGTCTTTTTTTCTTTTTTTTTTTTGTAATGCTTAAAAACTGAGCGTTCCGAGAGAGATTTTTATCGCAACACCGAAATGTCCGGCACGCAACATCGTTGCACCGCCCGTGGATTTAGAATTTAATCACCCGAACGGTGCGGCGCGGCAATCCGAGAAGCTGGGCGCAAGAGCTTAGCGCAAAACGTAATCCGCGCATGCATTCCAGGAGTTGCAGATCGCGAAAGAAACGCTACGAATGAATTCAACGTTCTGAAATTGCACAGTGAAGTCACGAGGTAAGCCGTAATGAGGAGCAGGGGATTAATTTTAACCACTTGGGTTTCTTTGCCGATGGTCCAAAGCATGGTGCACGACTGACTCGATCGCCAGTCGCTCGATCGAACCCCCCCCCCCCCCCCCCAACCACCCACCCACCCAGCAACGCACTGCCATAGTAACTTAGACGTCGCGGCGATTAAAATAAAAAATATATATATATATGTATGGTGTTTCAGCGAGCAAGCGAGAGCGAGCAAATGAACGGGGAGGGGGGAGCGGAGTAACTGAGTTAGTTGCCAGCAAACTGTCTCGTTCGGATTGAACGCCGAGTGATTCGGTCGTTAATACATGCCATCGCCTTTTTATAAAGGCCAGAGCAAAGACAAAGGATGGCTTTCCGCGACGCAAAATCCACTCGGCCGTTCCTACTTCAGAGTGAATTCAGCGGCTGAACAAAAAGAAAACAGAAAGCAGAGGCGCATTCTTCGTTAAGAAGGCGAAGCTGGGCGTTCTGCTTAGAAACTAGGTAGGTGCTTACCTTTACACAGATGCCAGCACCTCTGGGACGCATACGGCCATAGCTGTCACAGCTTGGCGATGAAAAGCAGCCGCAGACGCGGTGCGAGCGCCTAAGAAGCAGAAAAAATAAACTGGCCTGATGCCGGAAAAGGGAGCCTCACGACCGCCCGCTGTTTGCGCAAGGCAGTCAGGAGTTAGTATACCTATAGTGCCACCGCCAGAAGGCACACGCCGAAGATCCGCGACTCCATTGCGTCATATGCAAAGCAACGATACAAATAAAAGACCACTGGTATAAACCAAAGTACCTGCACATCGCGTCGACAAATGAAATAAGGAACTCCATACGGGCAGAAAAGACGGGAGAAAAAGCTTTACAAAAGGAAAAAGTTGTACGTCCGTGATGCAAGGCGTATGTATGTGTGTATGTATGTATGTATATATATATATATATATATATATATATATATATATATATATATATATATATATATACATACATACATATACGTGTGTGTGTGTGTGTGTGTGTGTGTGTGTGTGTGTGTGTGTGTGTGTGTGTGTGTGTGTGTGTGTGTGTGTGTGTGTGTGTGTGTGTTTCGAGATCCATCACTTGTGACGGGTGGAGTGTAACTAGGGAAATTCACGTGCACGTACGTTGCAATTTCCCCGCGAGCGTTAAGTAACGTGGAACACTTTTACGTTTCGTGTGGTGGCTCCAAGCTGTGCAAGAATGACCCGTTCAGTGTAAGCTTGGGTGTCATTTTTTGCCGCGTTGCTCAAGAGGACACAACACAGATACTTGCTGGTCGAAAATAACTGCGCCATTGCCTCTAAAATTGAGCGCTACCACGCCAGGCTTTCGTCCTAAATGGCAAATTTCATGAGGAGGAGAAATCAAACTTACACGTTATCATTTACGCCGAGCCTAATACTTCAAGATTCCTGGCGTATAGTCCTATACTTAATCTTCAGACTTGGCTAAATCATCTTTATTCTTTTCATTATTATTATAATTATTATTGCGGCTTTTATGTACACTTTTCAAAAGTTTTCTCTGTAGTGATTTTTTTCTTCGTACTTATATTCCCCTGGCAGCGCTTTTTTTTCTGCAGTGTATGCGTACGGCAGCACTCGAACCTTATGGTTGTTCCTGGGTACGGTAAATAAATGTCTGATTGATTGATTGATTAATTGATTGATTGATTGATTGATTGATTGATTGATTGATTGATTGATTGATTGATTGATATCATTATTTACAGTTTGCTAAGACTCAGCGGGAAGCTGATAAATGTGACCATATACTCCGTCACGGCATGACATTGCGAAACCTTAATGTAGTCGTCGCCACATGTCTTCGGTTAGCATCGACAAAAATTATGCGGAAGATGTGGAGCTCCGGGCCCGCCGTATTGCCGTATAAGCAAAACGCGCCTGTGGGTCCTCGGTACAATGAACGCAGGCACACAGCAGTTGCCCATACCACCCTTAACCGGCGCACTATTTTTTGAACGACAGCGGTCGCATTGCCTCGCGCAGCACGGCAACGACGGAACTCTCCCACGTCTTGTTCGTCTTTCTGCCGTTAGTTAAACTCGACACACTAGAGTGTTTTAGTTTAGGGGACGCAAGCGGCTTGCGTACGCAAGAACTAAGGTCCACGGTACTGCGCATGCGCAGAACCGTCTGCGCATGCGCAGTACCGTCGCCTTTAGTTCTTGCGTACGCAAGACGCTTGCGTCCCCTAAACTAAAGCTCTCCACTATATCTCCACTCCGCGGGAGCAACACACACACACACACACACACACCCTCGGCCGCACGTGTTTCGTCTGACACGTCCGTTGCGGCACAGAACCGTGCAACGCGCTTCCTTCCGCTCTTCCCGATTGCGTTGGCGAACGCCGGAAACGGCACGGCCTTGGCCGTTTCCTCTCACGCGTCACGTGATGCGCCTCACAAACCGGCGTTTCTCAAAAAGAACAGCGGTAGCATTTATTTTCGTTTACGCCGCCGGCGCGCAAGAGCAAACGCGCGTACCACTCCAGGAATGTACCACTCCAGGAATAATAAGTCGTGGTACACTTGGCCTGGCGGCGTTTATAATGTGCACGCGTGCCAGAAGTGGTTTTGATGCGGTACACTTCGCGCAGCGTTTCTTTTGTAAGGGTCAGTGTGATTGTGGAATGATGCCATAGCAGGTACTAAAGCTCATTTCGCAATTGGGATCTCGCCTACGGTCAAATATCATGGTGTATATATATATATATATATATATATATATATATATATATATATATATATATATATATATATATATATATATATTCGCACCGTGACAGTGCCATTAGTACACGTCCCATTTCCTAAACAGTCGCGTGGCGTTCAAACCTTCACCGCACGTATTTCCGCACGGTTAAACGCGTTGTTAAAAGAGTTCAGCACATTATGACCTTCTGCGCGTACCTAACTTCTCAAGCAGATGCTACGTACAGAAAGAAGCGGAGCAGGTTCGCGTGATGTTATGGCGACGCGCCGCGTCTCCTCCACCCTTCAATTTCAACGCCCGTCTGAGAACGTGGACGGCAGCGCGACAGTCCTGCGTAAACAAGCTCGTAAAAAAAAAAAAAAAGAAAAAGAAAAGTTTTTTTTACATCAACCGCTCTATCTTTCCATTTCTTCTTTTCTTCGCGGTTTCACCCCCACCGGCACGTGCACTCAACACCTGGCGTGATGTCCATCTTGATTTCACAAGTATGCGAACGGGTGCGCTAGCGACGGTATACTGGCCTTGGAGGCGGAAAACGGCAGCAATCCGCGTCTTCGTCGCGTCAGCGAAATAATTGATTGTCCGGGAACGACCGCGGCATTTCACTTGGCTCCATTAGCGTCCATTCACTCGCGCCGCCTCGACGGCGTTGCCGAGAGAAATTCGATCATATGTTCGCGGCTTACACACGAATCGCCCGCCGCCTGAGCACGCGTTGCGTCAGCTCCGTGTGCCGGAACGGTGCCGACAGTCGGGCCGCAGTGGCATGCAACGCGCAACTGGACCGGGGAGTGTGAATCGAAGGCGCTACTGGTGAAAATCCTGGCAACGAGCGACCGTATATAGTGAGACGAGTGGCGCTCAAACAAACCAGCGCGAGGAGACACGCACACTGTCACCGCCGCACGTGGTCATCGTTGCACCGCGACCAGCAAGAGTGCTGCAAAACACGACGTGGAACATTTTTTTCTTTTTTTTTTCGCCGTGTCTCGATCGTTTGTATTATGTCGTCGGTTGCGCAATAAGCACCTCGGGTTGGTTCACTGGCTGTGGCGCTCCATCTATTGCTTAGCCTCCCCACATCGCCAGTTTTGATTCGCGCACGCGTGGCGGGCGCATTCCGACAAGGTCGGCGTGCGGTTAAGCTTCAATGTGCGATCAAACGAAGACCTCCGGATGTTTAAAATTATTATTGGATAAATCCACCATGCGTACCCCGTCCCTCACAGTGTTGGCGTAGACGTTTTTCCCTCCGCAGTGCCTCCACTGTGTAATAACATCCCAATATACTCCCACTCGGCCACCTGGGCGGCTGACTACAGCTGCCCGGCACCCGGACTGCCATTTGCTGGCCCCCGTCATTCGACACGCTTTTTGGACCAATATGAACTGAATCCATCACCGCATCTACTAAGCAACGAAGAACGACGTCGAAGGAGAAATAGCAAGGAGACCACAAACCCCCCCCCCCCTCCTTTCCGCTACCCCCGCCCCCACCTTAACTCAGCAAATAAAAGTACCTTGCACATCCCAGGCACTGTGCAAATCGGTGTAAGCGAAGATTTGATGAGCTGACAAGACGAGACAGCCCATCGCGGTACGAAACGCGCAGCGATTTTCGCCGACAAACCCGCCCCGTAACAAGGTGCCCGTAACGGCCATCAGCCGCGGTGACGTACCTTGTAGCCGTTAATTCGCGAGCGATATTTTCATGAGATCACTATCGGTAATGCCATCCGCTTCGCAAGATTTCGCGCGACTCGGCTCCGCAAGTACCGAAGTAGACTGCCAAAAGCTTTACTAGCACTGCGCGAATGATTTTACAGCTCAGAAACGCTGGCAGCCGCATACGCCGACGCGTTCGGGTGGCGAGCCTCGGGGAAACATCGCGAAAGTGATCGCACGACCGACATGGTGGCTAGAGTTCGCGACAGCTTCTCATTAGGGGAAGCAGACGACGAAGTTGACGACACGCCAAATCACGGGGAGGTAGGCTGGAATAAGAGTGTGTGTATAGAAGGTTCGTGTGAATTAGCTTTACTACATTATCTCATTCTAGCGCGACATGCCGAGGTATACGGGGAGTGATTTCAGCACCAGGGCGTCATTGCGAGTGTATAGCGTCGTATATAGCCACGCAGTACATAGCTACTGGATTTTGTCAGTAACGAGGACCCACGGAGCGCGGTTGTGCATATCCTTCTCGCAGCGAACCTCCTACTTCCAAACTACAAGATCAAGCCTTCCGCCCTCGTAACCCTTTCTTAAGTTAGACCAAAGAGTCGCTGTTTGCATAATAAAACGTTTATTCAGGTCACCAGTCGAAACAACGCAGTAGCCCGCGAGTTTCACCTGTAGCAGCGACGCAAAAGTCCTTTTGACCGAGCTTAATTGAGAACCTCGAAGGTCATCGACTCTGTAGTTATTTGCGAGTTGCTCACGGTGTGTTGATGGATGTAGGAAAACGAAGCGCTGGATGCGGCCCCCCAAACGCACGCCGAGTCCAACGCTCCCGAGTCGTACAAGCGCAGCGTGGTTTTCTTTCTTTCTTTCTTTTTTCCGTGCGTAAATTGGCGTCGCAGACACAAGCAAAACAAGCAGCAGTGCGTCGCTCAGCGACAAACGCTTGAGGCGTAAAGTGATGAACGAGACGGACGCTGACGGCACGCCCAAGCAAATTGATAGTAAATGCTGCTTCTGTCGGCTCCTCCTCTAATGGTTGAAGTGGACCCATTAAGCGTGGTTACGTATCGAAGCACGTTCTGGCCTATTCACGCTCGGCGTTTCCAGCGATCCCTTTAGTGGAAGCCATCAGTATACGGACGCGTTTACAAATACTCATCCATCGTGTTACTTCTACGTGCCGCGAGGCATCAATAGACGAGACCCAACATTCCTACACCGCATCAGACTGAACGAACACTTCAACCTACAGGAAGTACTTCAAGTGCAAGATTCAACTGACGGACTCCCCAATGTGCTCTGAATGTAATGTCCCCGAAGACCTGAAACATGTCCTGTGCGACTGCTACCACTGCGTGTCGGAGAGAGAGAGACAGTCTCTGAAGGCGTCACAGCACCTTCAAGAAATCGAGCTTAGCACTACAGCACATTCTTGACCCGTGGAAAAAAACGCCGCCTGCTCGTTACGCGCCATGAAAGCGCTGCTGACATTCTTGCGGGCCACGAGGCTTCACGAAACTTAAGATATCTCTATAGTGTATATGTGCGCATGTGTCTCTTTGTGCTGTTAAGTGTTTATCACTGCACATATCATAATCGTCACTCAGCACCTGCAATAGCATGCCAAGCGAACAGCCCGACGAACATCTCCAGCATATCATTAAAGCCTCTCTCTCTTTCTCTCTCTCTCTCTCTCTCTCTCTCTCTCTCTCTCTCTCTATATATATATATATATATATATATATATATATATATATATATATATATATATATATATATATATATATATATATATATATATATATGCACGCACATATATAAATACACACGTACACGTTAAGTCCTGTGTAGATATCGGAGAAACTAGAAGCACCTCGGTTGTTGCAGGCAACGCGCAGGCGGTGCTCCTTCACGTGCCCAGAATGTCCCGCAGGTGAAATATCGAGTAGGGGGTTCGAAGTGTAGCGCGCCTTTTAAACACTGCCCGCAGCATGTCACGTGACGACTGCAGTCACGTCGAACATGATGTGAGTCATCGATAATTCAGAACGCAGTGACGTCTCCACAAAATCGGGATCGATCGCGGCGGAGTGCAGCTTTACGGAATATCTTGATAATTAATGAGAAAGTCAATTCGTTACCTTCTACAAAGCTGCACTCTGCTGCAATGCCGTTCGTTTAAACCCTGAAGAAGGAGCCAAGCTGTGTCAAAACTTACGATTTAATCATTCTCACGTTTCGGTTGACGTTATTAGGTCGTAATTAGTTAGCCCAACCAGACAGGCAAGCGTACCAAAATGTTAAGCTTCCGGCCCTCAGGAACATAACACGTACTGCGCACAGACCGAATTTCGCACTCGTATAGTTTCAATTGCGTGTACAGAACCATCAATGCCTGGGAGTGTCGCAAAGAGGGATAAACTTTTTAAAGACGTCCATGCTCGAAGCACCGCATTACACCGTAGACACCGCTGCTAACACATCGCAGCAGTGTCAGAGTAGACGTGTCTTATGTGAAATAATAACGCGGCGTGCCGGCCTTTGATACATGTTACAAGTTAACGAATGCTATATAACAGGGCCGTTCCGGTGAGGCAAGCGAAGTGCGTTCAAGGTGCGCTGGTTATGCTACGTTACTGCGCGAAAACCTCCATTCTTCTGCAGAATTTTCACACGGCGTCTCGCACAACCCAAAGCACGCTCAGGTGCTGCTCAAGTTCTCACTGCTCAAAAGAAGGCGGCGCTTGTTTCCGACGGCTCCACTACAGTTAAAACTCGATCTAACGAAATCTGATTTTACGAAGTTCCCGATCTAACGAATACATTTACACTCCCCGGCAGGTACCCATAGTGTTCAGTGTTATCATCAACCCGAATTAACCAAACAAGCTTGGCCGAACTCGATTTAACGAAGTTTTTCCTGCAATAGATGAGTAAAAAAAGCGGTGATTTTTTTTTTCTAATTTTGACACAAACGGGTTCTTCTGCGTGCGCTGTAAAGGTATCACTTGTGTTTACCGCTGTATGCTGCAATGCATATTCTGTAACTTTTCTTAACCCACTGCTGCTATAGCGCAAATTGCGCTGCAGTATGTATAAATAAATAAATAAATAAATAAATAAATAAATAAATAAATAAATAAATAAATAGATCACATCTAGGCGCCATGATTACATTCCTAGCTTTATTTTGGTGTGACTGCACGCCACGCCCATGCACGGAACAGCCGACTGAACGCTGCCTCGGTTGGGGCAACAATTGGTGCTTTCGTTATTTCATGGTTTATGCGACAGATGGCTGGCTGTATTAGCGGCAAATGCAATGCCGCCGTAGCCTTTGCGCGTCGCTACGTTAAAATGTTAGATTTCGAAGGAAGGAACAATTCCTTTCTCGATTTTACGCACTTCCCGATTTAACGAAATAATCCGAGCGTGGTCACCACATCGTTGAATCGAGTTTCAACTGTATAACAGAACACCTGCAACGGACTCCGCATATGGTGTCGAACCCCGATAACACGGATATAACAAAATCACGCTGAACAGAACACCGCAGACAAAAACACAAGGACAAAGACGCGACAAGAGGAAGCGCCGAAAATCTGCCTGCGCTCTTCAGTTAGGTATGTATTGGCAATATATCCATTTGTACGTTCCGTCAAATAACGAAAGCATCTTCGTGTTGGGAGCGCGTTTGTTATAACGAGGTTCGCTTGCAATATTTACTTCTTTTTTTTTTCTAAAAGTGACGCACTGTCTGTTTGTACCTCATTTCCACAGAAATCTCGCTAGCACCAAAATGTTGTCATAATAAATATATTAGTTCATCTAAAGCTTCCACCTTCACAAATTTGGCTGCATTCATCTGCTGGCTGCGTGAACGTGCGCTTCTGTCCCCCTGCTTTGTTTTCGTTTGTTCATACATACAATGCCGACCTCTTGTCTCTTTTATTTTTGCAGCGCAGAGAGAGAGAGAGAGAGAGAGATAGAGCGATGAGCCCGCATTCTGCTCCCTAAGCTATACCAGCCTACCCATATGCGGATGTGTACAAAGCTGGGCGATTTTGCCGGCAAGCTACGGGTCTGTATGTACTGATTTCGTGAATAAACATTTTAGCATTGTTACCGATGCCACAGCGTGTGCACCCTTACCACGGCGACACCTAAAGGATAACGAGATCTGGCTATTTAAAAAAAAGATTGTTTCCTCGTTAAAGGATCGCAAATAAACACTGAATGGTGAACACATCCACGTAGCTGCGGCGACAGGCGCCGATAGTTATACGTATATAACGTGATGTCGGCCCCTAGAGTTAACCATAAGCTGCAACTACTCCCTCCTGTGTCACCTTTAGAAAGGAATCAAAAATAATACCTATCACATATCAAAAAACGTGCGCCTTCGAGAATTGTACCCTATTGTAGAACTGTATCGCGCCGACTGCTCAGAAATGTATTATTTTCTATTGTTGCCACTACCATTTTAATTCTACGTTTTCCAGTATGCCCTGAGTGTTTGCGGTGTATTTCTCGGCATGTTGTATCAAGTTCTATTGTCGGCAAATGGCGCTCGTATTCATTATTTATTCACCGTAATATGTAATGCTATGTAACCCCCTATGCAATGCCTGTAAAAGGGCATTCAGAGCACACGAATGAAAAAAAAAAAGTGCTCCCAGCGATAAGAGTACGTAATACGGCGTCAACTTCAGGCTGGTACACGGTCGCAACGCTTTTTGAGCCCGTCCAGGCAGTGCCGTGTTGAGCGCGAATACCTGACGAGACGGCGAAGATGGAGTGAGAGGGAAGATGTAGGGGTAAGATCGGCACCGGCCGAGCGGAAAGCGAAAGGCGACCCCGCGTAACACACGTCGTCGCCGGCGCCGCGCATAGTCGCTCTTTGGCCGCGTGTCCGGAATACCAACGAGGAAAGCGAAGATCCCGTCCGAGAATGCACGCGCAGGTAGACGGAGGCGTCAAGACGGACGGCGCGCTCGGGCGGAGACTACTGGAATGTCCCCCGTCGACATGCCTGGCCGGCTGAGCAGTCTCCCCTAAATGAGAGACGGGCGCGGAGAACGGGAAAAAAACAGCAAAATCGAGCAGGCCCACACACACGGGCAAGCCTGCGTACACCGCTATGCAGGGCACCACAAACGAATGCGACATGCACACGGGCGGCAACCCTTGGCTTTGCCTCTGCAATGTATTTCTTTCTTTCTTTCTTTCTTTCTTTCTTTCTTTCTTCACTTTGACATTCTGCGCGATGCGAGGTGTACACTACGCGCCGAGTTCCGATACCACATAACTGACATCTCTCTCTCTCTGTATTTTAAAATTTATTGTGCACGCCACAGCGCCACACAGATCTCGGCAGCGTATACGTTGCAGCTTCACGGGCAGTCGCCCTCTACCGCTGAACTCTCCTAAAGGTCACGGGTACGATTCACGGTCACGTGTGGGATTGAATCCTAATGAGAGCGCAGTGCGAGGCGTGCTCAGGCAGGCAGTGTCACGACAACGAAGGTCGAAGGGCCCGAGGTCTCGTTGGATCGATGCGGAACTGTCGGGTACACCGCGTTGTACCCTTAAAAGGTATATCATACTGCTTTTGACGTGAAACCAATTCCGTGTACTGAACTCGCAGTGTCGGCGGAAAGATAGTTTGGTAAGCGCTGGCCAAGCGCCGCCAGGAGTTGGAAACGAGCAAGCAGGTCGAAAAGCTTCGGCCTGTCGCTTCTCCATCGAGATATATGTATAATATCCGGTCGGCCGTAACAAAGCTGGTTTCGATCAAGACGCCGCCTGAACGTAGATGCATTCAAGCAACAAGCGCCGCACGAAAGTGCGGTTATGTTCTGTTTGTATCCAAGCAAGGCCCCAACCACCAACAAACCGAGTCGACGCTCGACATTTGTCACGTTTCGTTGGCGGTTTTCCTCCCCTTTTTCTTTCGTTTCGTGCCGCTAGTGAACAACAGCTTCTATAGCGGGCTCTAGCCGTCTAGGGAAATTAAGGCAGTAGTCGAAGTTCGTGCATCAAGGAACTACCTTCCATTTTTTCGAGTGGGACTAAATTGAGAGATGGCGGAAACCATCGTTATTTAGGCATTCTTGCCTTCCCTTCCCCAACTCTTCTCTCTTCCTAGTTCACTGGCAGACGGATTGGTAGAATGTGAGACAAGAATCGGTTTAAATGGTTTGCTCTACTACGTAATATGAAAACAACAGGGTGGGGGGGCAATGCTAATTAATTACTGTTCCAGTAATATCCCCCCCCTCCGGCCCCGTTTGCTGCAGTCCAGTAGCTTCCCCCTTCATCACATCCTGCCTGATAGCCGCATTGCGCGCACAATAAAGGAACATAAAAAAAATGGACGAAGTCTATACACGACGGTCCGCGAAACACTACATATTTTCCAGGCGAACACGAAGTGCGCTCTCCGGTGTGCTTTAAAGAAAAAGAAAAGTAAACGAAAAACGATTACATCTGACGAAACCCAATGCGCCATGCAGGCAGCAACGCAAGGGGCGGTTAAGATAACGCGCACAGCTGCTTGTATACGTGCGCCGGGACCTAGCATCGCATGCAAAGTATGCGAACGCAAACGCGTACATACACAGGCACCCCATGTAAACCGGCGCGTCGCTGTTCTAGCACAAACATTAGCGGGATTACAGCGGTTTTGCGCCTGAGAACATACTTGTACGCTCGAGTGAACACACGCAGCTTTTTGTTTCTTTCTTTTCTTCCCCTTCGTTTTTCGTCTAGTGGAGGTGGGAAATGTGCAGGAGTTTGCATCGGTAGCGTTGTCGTGGATTTCGTAGCAAGCTGACGCTGCCTTATGGCCGTCCCTTGCAAAGCGACTGACCATTTTCAATCAGAGTGACCACGCGTAGGGCTCCCAATCTGCCTCGTCTGCTTGGTGAAGAATATGGCGACGGTAATAATACCGACGACCGCGGAGACGACGTGCGGGCCTGTTTTCGGACTGCGGGCGTGCTTATTTAGACAGCGCATAAAAAGAAAGGAAGTACCAAAACAAAAACAAAAAAAGAACGGGCTTCGAGGCAGGTAGTCGTTGCAGCGATGATACTTGTAATAGGTATACCATTTGTTGTGTCATTACGGAATTCCGTAGAGAACAAAGCGGCTCTTGGACACATCTGTATACGGCCAGTACAATATGTAAAAAGCCTACGGATAGTCTTTCTTTTTTTTTTTTTTTTTGTCGCCCATGGCGTGTAGCAGTATTTTATTTCTTGAGCTGATCACTGTATGGGGGCGGACATTATTCGCACGAGAAATTAAAATGAATATTCCCCTAATTAACGAGCACTCACTAATTAAAACTTAAGCTGATTACTTTACGGCGCATAACACAATTCGCGAATTGCAGCGGCGAGTTCGAGAGCCATGTCAGCTTCGAACGAGTTCTTAGGACGACATCAGTTTCGATATGCGCGTCGCCAAAGGTCGCGACGAAATGCGTTGGTGTTCCAGTAATTTTTTGCCGTTCAATGCATAAAACGACGTTTTGCTAAAAAAAAAGAAAACAAGTAGAACAACAGTGCTTCTTTACCGCAACTTTCCCAGCACTCATCACAAAATTGGTGCCTATCTACTTTAAGAATTTATTCCAAGTTGGTGCGGCTTGTGAAAGCACTGGCTTCAACGCGTGTATTTCAAGATTTGCGCCAATTTGTTTTAAATATGAACAGTGAAATGTGGTCTGTTAGTGAATTACGCATTCTTGATACCCAGCGCATAAGCGATGTCCGCCTCGCCGAATAATTCGGATCAGTGAGTAGACTTGTGCTATATATATATATATATATATATATATATATATATATATATATATATATATATATATATATATATATATATATATATATATATATATATATACATATATATATATGTATATATATATATATATGTATCTTGCCGATATTTCTTGCACAGGCGTTTTTGCATTACACTCACATCGGAACGCGGTCGCCGCGGCTCTGAGATTCGAACACGCGACCTCGCGCTCGGCAGAGTGCTATCGCTCCAGATGACCCCATATCTCTCGACGCGCTGTATTATCACGTGTTGTATGACCTACTACGTCGCAGTACATGTAGATCATACTGAGCGCGACTACTACACGTCGTACCGAGGTCGGCTGGTGCAGATTGAGACAGTGCCTGCACGCACTACTATCGAAACGTGCAAACTATCTATACAGGCCACGGCCAATCGGAATTAGTGAAGAACTCGTAGTGTTTTTTCGTTACCCGCTGCAATCTATAGGTCAAGGCCACCGCGCCTCCGTAGCTCAACTACTGCGCATTGTATAGCAAGAACAACGACCTTAAAAGACCTTAAAAGAGAGAGAGAGAGAGAGAGAGAGAGAGAGAGAGAGAGAGAGAGAGAGAGAGAGAGAAAAGCGTTTGTCCTCGTTTTTGACTCATCGTTCTGTCTTGTTTCGCGCTACACCGCTAACCACGACCACTCGTTGTATGTCTAATGCTGAGAAGGGCGCGCGTTGTGCGAAGAAAAGAGAAGTGGCCGCGGCGTCGCAGCTGGAAAAAGTTTGCAGTGGCAGCTTTCCTCGCTGTGCCTGCGAGGCACTTTGGGCGCCGTCCCCGTTCACCATCGCCCTCGCTTGCCACGGCTGATCGGCGGGTCTGCGGAAAGCAAGCAAATGAGTTCCTCAGCCTCTCTTCTTTCTTTTCTCCGCGAAGGCGCCAACAACCAAAAGGCATTCGGCCTGTCTCGCGAGGTGCCCACGTTAGCGACGGGAGGTGCGTGTGAAATTTTCTACTAAACTATTTCGACACCGGCAATCGTTACTGGAGACTCAACTTTCCAACGTTACGAGACGTGCAATAATAAATAAAGAAAATACATTCGACGCTCGGAACGTGATGTCGCCTCCGTTTTGCATACTTGCGAAACGTAAGAGACAGTTGTATTTGTTTCTACGTCTGACAAGGAGAGGGCGGGGACGCGAATTCGCTTTAGCAGTCGACTGTTAACTCAACAAACACATTCGACTGTAACGTTATTCGAATATTCGAGTAAACAGATGCGGAAGATCAAATTTAAATATTGCGCTCACGGTAACTATGGCTCAAGCTTCCTCGTAAAACTGCCAGTCAGCGGCCGGCATGCTCGAAGCAACATATCGTGTCACGTCTTCCAGTGTAGCTCGATCGGCAGTTCAGTCTCAGCCATTGTTAACCCAGTCCGACGATTGCTGTTCGTCAAACCATACGTATGGTCGCCGTCAATGTACCCGGACGGTTTCCCGCTGCAACTCGGGCGGCACCGTACAACGTTCTCACAAAATGCGCATGCACCCGCACACTGCAATGCAGGCAACCTTGATAATTTGCCTGACCATCATTGAAAGGAGCGTTTCCTGTGTCTGAAATTCCCCGCCGTGGTTGCTCAGTGCCTATGGTATTAGGCTGCTGAGCACGAGGTCGCGGGATCGAATCCCGGCCACGGCGGCCGCATTTCGATGGGGGCGAAATGCGAAGACACCCGTGTACTTAGATTTAGGTGCACGTTAAAGAACCCCAGGTGGTCACAATTTCCGGAGTCCCCCACTAGGCGTGCCTCATAATCAGAAAGTGGTTTTGGCACGTAAAACCCGATAATTTTTTTCGTGTCTGAAATTCTACGTCCTGATAGCAACACGTAACTACAAGAGATCGCGCTCGGTAAACCATGCATTTTGACGTTCTCGTCCACCACGCATACCTGCAGATCGTAGTCGTAGCAGCGGCGACGTCCCGCTTACTTTTAAAGATCGCTGAAGAGAAGAAACATATATATATATATATATATATATATATATATATATATATATATATATATATATATATATATATATATTTAAATTCGTTTTTTTCTGAATCCGTATTCTTTTCTCACACGATGCGGCTGTGAAAGTGGTGATAATGCACTCCCGTACAACAGGGGGCCTGACGCCTTGCTCTGTCCAGAGGATTTATATGGACTATGACACGTAAAAAGCTTTGCCGTCGTTTGCCCGAGATCTATATATGTATACGCAATGCAGGCGATACACAATACAATAGAATGGGATAAAAGCAATACAACACACGGACGGGATATTTGCAGTACGACGCAACTAAGAGCGCGGCTCTGAGCCCCGCATTTTTCTTTCTTTTTTTTTTTGCCTTCTCCTTTTTTCTCTCTTCATATTTTTCTCCCCACACCTCCCTCTCTCACCGTGCAGTGCTGTTGAGGTGTCCTCCTGTGAGAGACAGTTACGGCACTGCACTTATCTCTTCCATTCTCTTTAAAGGTCACTTCACACACACACGGGACGGACGGACAGACATACAGACTTTTACCATCCCAAACCAACGCCTGAGCTGTGATAGGCGCCGTAGTGAACGGCTGACCTTGAACGGCATGAGGGTTAAATACACGAGTACCTTTTATTTTTGTTTTGTTTCGTTTTTCTGCGTACCAGATTTATTCCGAATGCACAACCTCCATAGTCGGAATTATAATTCTGGTGCTCAACAACATCATACTGAGCGAGCCGTCGCTACCGCGGCAGCGCAAAAGGAGCTGAAATGCTACCTAGCGCTCTTTCTCAACCATGCGGCTCATCCTTCTTTGAACGGTTAAATCGGACCCCCCAAAAAACATCGCGCGAATACGTCCCATCCCTCTCATCAGGCAGCCAGACCGTCGAGCGGGCAAGCGAATTCAGCGGTTACAGAAAGCCCATTCATTTGAAACGCCCCTGCGGGTTCGTTCGACACGCGGCAAAGGATACTGCGAAGAAGGATTGCGCCGCCCGCGTGATTCCCGGAAATCGCCCGAAATCCTCGCCGAAATCCAGAATAGCATAGAAAGACATTCTCCAAATGTCACGCGCACCCCTCCGGTTGTCCTCGCCGGGCCCCTTCGCCGGAAACGAGCATTGACCGAACAACCGGCCGAGCTTCGAATGCAATGCCCGTTCGAATTTGAACGAAGTGCGAACCGAAGCGTCCAGGTGCGGCTTGTTGGAACGCGCTCCCGGGCCCGGCACGTGCACTGCGTACGCTCGAACACGCACGCATGAGTCACGCAGCTGCGAGAAAAGAGAAAGTGCGAAAAAAAAAAAGAGACTAGAAAGAAAAGACGAACTCCCGACATAGAGAAAGAAATGCTCCCGATCCTGGGGCCGGATCGCCGCGTCTTCCATAGTCCGCAGCGGACGATTCTTGGAAACGGGTTTTGGGCTGCGCAGCGCGCAGGTGCCGCGAGCGTGAAAAAGCTGCCACGCGTTAATCACGGATCATTCATCGAGAAATCTTTCGCCTCATGTTCCAACGCGAACGGTTCTTTTCTCTCTCTCTCTCTCTCTCTCAGCTTCTTCTTTCTTGCTTTACTCGGTCCCTTGTCTGAATTCGTTCGCGCCGAAGCCTACACAAGCGCACCATCTTAACGATAGCTCCAAGCCCGCGATATTTCAAAGCACTCTGAACCGTCTCTCCATTGAAGGAGTTGTATGGCACCACGTTAGGCATGGGGCTCGAGATACAACTCGGTCTCAGGGATCTTCCTGCTGGAATCGACTGCGCTTATCAAACACACAAAAATAAAGCAACGTCTTCGTGAAACCGCGCCCATTACGTCTGCACCTAGGTAAAATAAGAATAATAAAACTAAATTAGTCCGAAGAAAGAGCTATTGTGCCTGGAAAATGGGACGCTTCGCCGAACCTCATTGAATTCTTTCCGTCCTTCGAGACAACATTGAAAAGAAACGCGGGCCTTAAACAAGACACTTATACAATGGGAAGAGCAGTCTAGGGCATGTGGGCCGCGAGGTTGTTACCTGAAATACTCGTTTCAGACCTGAAATTGTGATTTCATAATTTCATCGTTTCCCGGTAGGCGTCAGTTGCCAGCGAACACTCGTGTTGTTCCGTCTTGTCTGTGTGCTCTTATTGCGCCGCTTTGATTGTGTGCTACATACCCACGACTATATTCATACGACCATTCGCTTAATCCTCACACTTGACTCAAAGGTCATCATCGTTAACGTCGCTAAGAGCGCCGTTAACGCCGGCGATGAAATTTGCCGACCAACGGCGCACAAATATGACTGCAGCAGTCGACGACACCGTGATCAGAACGAACTTTCGTATAAAAGGTCAGTCCTCGTGTCCCACCGTTTTCGTGGAAGCCTGTCGCGACAGCGCTCCGCAAATAATTTTTTTTTTCCCCCGAGCTTCCGGGCTACTCGCGCGCTACAATAAACAAAACATTCACCGCAAATGAGTGCGCACAATGAATTACTGTTTATTAGCTTAATTGTCTGGCGCCTCCATTAATACGCTCAACGCTTTACTTTCCCGTGTTGCCTGGTGGCGACGGTTTCCGGGAATCGGGAAAGCATGGTGACATGTCTGCTTAACCCGCCGAAATGAGAGTTAGCTACAGACAGCGCGATCAGTAGTGGTTCTATCGACCATGGTTAGGTTGCTAGTGCGTCGGGAGTTGCGCTGTAGAGATTCTTCCCTTCTATGCCTGAGCTACTAGAACAGCACAGATGGTTTAGGATGATCGAGTGCTTTCGAGAATACTTATTCTAGATTATAAACATGACGGCGCAGTTCAAAGATTTCGGTCACGTTTAGCTTGTTGTCACTGACTGATATCTACGGTGGTATATATACCATCATATTATCATACATTTGGGACTTCAGTTTTCTAGGATTTAGGAATTTAGGTTCTTGACGGCACCACGGTTCTGTGCGGTTTGACTTCATTTCCAAATAATCGCTGCGATTGAAAAACGGTGCCTAGTTTTGCTGCTCCTTCTGCATGCCTCAATTTGTGTAACAAGCCAGGCTTTTATTGTAACAACCACTGCCGAGTAACAGCGACATGACATTACATAATAGCAACAATTAAGCACCAAGCAAACTTTCGATCTTACGAACATATAGTTTCACAGAGTATGAAAGCGCTAACACTAATGAATCAAGATGGTCTTTAATGCTTGTCTTTTTTATTTGCGGCGAGGACCAGTCGACCAAGTTGTGCGTTAAGGATGCAAACACGGAAAGTTCTAGAACGTTACAGGAGTACTGAAGTTTTCAAATTGCCGAAGACGACTGACGATTAGAAAATCTGTTTAACCATCCCCGAACGGCCATACTACGAAACACTCTGCACAGAAAGCGTGAAAAGCGGAGATTCGTCTTCGCTCTCACAAATGAAAGAACAGCAACATCCAACACAATTTGTCAATCGACCAAGCAGTTCTTTTTTCTTTTTTTCCAGACTTTCCATGTACCGTCGGCTATCAGTAGCAACGAAACTTGCATACACTAAAACAAACAAAAAAAGCACTCATGTTCACTGGGTTTCTTCAATCACGGCTACTGCGCATGCGCTGCTGTTATAGCGCGACGCGGTAAGCTTTAGCCGCGTTTCCAAGGCAAACTCAAGTCATTACCAGACTAACCGATCGCCCCTTATTGTATGGCCAGTTCAGCTACGCAAGACAAGGGATACCTCTCGATTCACGCACGCAGTCTTCACATCCAAAAGTTCAGCAGAACGCTAACGCTCCAGTGCAAGGCCAGTTATCCACAGGACACGAACTAAGGTAAAACAGTTACTCCGGGCAAATATATAGCGTCAGTGGAACGCTTCTGACGAATCGTCAATGGTTCGCGACGGCACCGTGCATCAGCATGATTGGAACGCTGCTAGGAGCACTTTCTGGCCACTCCAGACGATTGATGCCTCTTGGGACGACACTGTATCGGTCTGGATAGCGCGCGTGTTGTGGTAAAGCACATATCGTTAACTTGGACTCAACAATAACTGGGACACTAAAGACAGCAAAGAATATCGACACAGTTTCGGCTACTTCGCTCATGAAGTACGCGTTTGCATTCTTTTTTCCTAACCTAACGAACAAAGCTTGCTGGCGCAGGACGCAAGAAAGGTTTGCGTCGTTCACGACTGGTACAGGAAAGCAGCCATTTTTACGCTACTGCCACGAGCCGTCAGAGTGAAACAAGGCCCATGCATTTATGTATGCAAGCCCTTATGCATTGTAATCGTTGCATTATACGGGCGGCTGGCGACGACCGACCCTACCAGTGCCAGGAGCCGCCACTTCGTACTTGCAACAATGACATTATTACATTTCTTTTTTTTCTTTTTTTACTCCTGTAATGTCGCGATTTAGACAAGAAAGGTGCATCACTTACCCGGTTAAAGCGACCACCAATAGAGGCGGATGTACTATGAACGCTTATGGCCTACAACAGAACTAGAACCACGGCAAACACGAAACCGCCTTACATTAATGACAATGCAACAGAAGAAAAAAAAAAAGGCGGCAACCACAGTTGCCAGGCATTACAAAAAGGAAATTTGGCGTACTGGTTACCCTCCGTTGTGGCTTAGCGGCTATGGTGTTGTGCTGCCAAGCACGATGTCGCGGGACCAAATCCTCCCGGCCGCGGCCGCTGCATATTGGTGGGTGTGAAATGACCCCCCCCCCCCAAACAAAGAAAAAAAAATGCGTGTCTCGTGCACTGGGGGCCCCTTTAAAGAAAACCAGGTGGTCAAAATTAACCCGGAGTCCCCCACTACGGCGTGCCTCGTAATTAGACCTTGGTTTTGCCACGTAATACTCCAGAATATAATTTGATTAATTTTGATGGTGTATTGATTGTTATGCGGTAGAAAAAAAAAGAAAGAAAAGTCGGGACATTTGGCCTTTTCGACTGAGCCAAGCCGGTACTCGGTACCCAAACTCGAGAGTGTCCCGCCAAGTTCTAGACGGTTGACAACCCGTACCCTTACCATAAGATACGCCAATGGTGGCTGAAGAGGCTACAGTGTATTGCCACATTCCTTGGCGCAGTAGAGCACGTAAACTCTAACCGTAATATGAGCATGACTTCGGAACTTTATTGGGTCTATGTAACTGGACATGCAACGCGAACATGTTCATGAAGAATTTGGTCGACATGAATGTTCGGCAGTAGACACAGCTTGCAGCACTTCTGTAAAGCGCCACATGCGCAAGTGGCTCAAAGGTTTCTCAGCAAGCGATTTCTGGCCTTCAAAGAACGCGAAGCCGAACTAGGACAGTGAAAACCAGAAACATTCAGGATGCCAGTACTGCGTTCAGGCGGTCTTATATGTCCCCGACGCTCGCGGTTGACGATCAAGGACATATAAGGGTTGGGCCCGAGGAATCAATATTTCAGGCTCGAGTGAAGGCTGAGAGTTCGGCTTAACGAGCAATACTATTTCGTGATTTCAATTCGATTTAAACGGATGAGGACAGATGATTCGAATGGCGATACACATCATTCAAAATGTCTGAAATGCCGTCTCACTCACTCTTCAACGATGTTGGATTGAATGACGCATTTCACGCTAGGGCAGGCCGGCCACGTGGACCATCTCGAACTCTCTTAGGCGCCGCGAAAGTTCGGGCGCTTCTTTGAGAAAGATTGCTTCATTCTTGGCACACCATAGGTGGTTGATGCTACCAACTAAGATGAAATAGTTACGATATATATATATATATATATATATATATATATATATATATATATATATATATATATATATATATATATATATATATATATATACTTCAACTGCATTAAAACATTCCTTCATTCAACTTCTCGCCTTGCGTAACGCGAATGTACTGTCGGTGGCAGGGGCTATAACAAAGCACCCGGTACATTTCCACAGGCGCTTCTATTATTCGGCGTGAAAGAAAACGTACCGGCCATCGCATGGAACTGGTGAGCTCCAGTACAAATGAACGTCTGTAAGCACGTCGATATGCAAATTTCGTCTATGTCTCCTGCGGATAAGTGAAAGTGGCTCATTTGGGTTTGTAAATGAACCCCTTGAGCTTCCTACCGCGTTACAAGAGCATACATAGCCGCTCAGCATTTCTCGCGCATATTGATGCGCGCGCGACTCGACGTAGGCTGGCCGCCCGTCGAAATGTCCCACCGCGCAGCGAGGAAGGCGTCTCCGTTCATCTCTCTCCCGATCGGGAAATCATCGTTCCTAGCCCACAGCCACGTTCTCATAAAGCATCAAGAACGAAAGCGCTTCCGCCTAACGTATGGTTTGTCGTAAGTGCCGGACAAAATGTCTAGGAAATTTGAACAGAGCATGACGCTAAAAGAGGGCACGTTCATTTGACACGTCGTTAATATTGCTCTACCGCTACTGCCACTGCTACGGACAATGAATGAACAAATGTGACGAAAGGAATGACGAACAAAAGCGCCACGCCGCGCCGCGCTCTCGCTAAACGCACCGCTGATGATGCGAGAGGCGGAGAAAGAAAGGGACACGCAGACAGACACGCCGCGCCGGCGCGCGCTGTGAACAGAAGCATGGCTCGCGTGCAGTACCACGAAAGAGCAGCCAGCGAAGAAGAGGAAGAATTTAGAAGTGAGAATGCGGTTCAAAAACCCTGCTTTGCGCCAGAATTCTCTCACCTGAAAAGGCCGCAAACGAGGAGGCCGCGTCGATGGAGTGGTTCGGGCCGGCGTTCTCTTGGGCGCTCTCCAAAATGTCAACCCGAGTCTCGGCCCGGCCTCTTCGGTGCCAGCGGAGAGAGAGACACAACGGCGGACTCCACGTGCTCGCTCTACTCGCGGCCAAGCATCCTTCCTCTTCAGATCAGCGAAGCGCCTGCTTGTTCAGTTCTTCTCCGGCGCACAGGCACCGAGTAGCCGCGCCAGACACGCAGCACGGGTAGTCGCCGAGTATTCTGCAGTGGTCGCCGTCCTCGCTCCCATGCGTGGACACTAACGAGGGACGAGCGAGTCCCTTGCTTCCTTCCTCGAGGCAACAACCTTTCCCCGACGCCCGCCACACACGCTTGCGCGAGCCGCAAATGGAGCAACAGTCGGGGTTCCACAACGATCGCTGGCTTCTCTCGGCCGCCGATGTGGGCAACCACCGAGGTAGCAGAACTGGGCGCCGAAGCAGCGGCGGCGGCAGCAGCAGCCGTTCAGCTCAGCACCGCGCGCAGCAGACGAAAAAGCAGGCAGTACTCTGCGACGGATGGGTCCTCGGGGATGCGTGGTACTGCAAACACGCCGGGCTCACACCACTGCCCACACCTTCGCAGTGCACGCGCGCGCGTTGTTCTAGCGCACCCCTCCGCAACTGCAACCGGCGCACACCGACGACGATGGCAGGCTCTCGCCGCACTCTCGGCCCTCGTGCGCTGACGACGACGCGAGTCCTCACCGGAGAGCAACCCCCTCGGAAGTTCCCTGCCGCCTTGTCTTTATGCCCGTACAGCCGCGCTACCGCCTTCCGGAACCGACGGCGGCGACGCTTCTCGGTAAGCGCGCGCTAGTACGATGCGGCGGCGCCGGCTGCTCGTTCGCGGCGGCTGCCGCCATATTTATTTGGGTTTTTCACTTCCTCAGCCGCTCTTTCTCGCCCTCCTTTCTACGCTACCTCTCTCTCTCTCTCTTTCTCTGTCTCACTTGCCACCGCCAGGAACGAAGAGGAGAGAGCGGCCCCCGTGCGCGTCCGTTCGGCGACGGGCTTTTCTTTTCTTGACCCGCAGATGGAAAGAACGGACTATAAATGGAAGCCAGAGGAGGAGAGAATGCCTTTTAACCGGTCTCTCGCCGGACCCTGCCTCATACAGTGTTCTCTCCCCTCAGGGTTCTTGTTTCTTTCATTCTTTCTTTGAGAGCCGGTAGACACGAGAACGATACGTAATGGCCGAGAGGGGGAAAGGAATTTACGTTGGACCATCCCGCAACGAAACGTACCGAACGAGCGCTAAGCAGAAAAGAAGAGAACGAGAGAAGCAATTGGGGAAGAGGGCGCGGATGGATAAAAATGAAAGTCCCAGCGGGCTCTTATTTTTATTTTTCTCCCTCCTCTCTCGATATATCGACCGGTGGCGAACTCCGAGAGCCGCCGCCAGTTGCGATGGGGGCGCAACCCCAGTGCTTCGGGTTCGCTTCGGGCGCACGGTTTCGGAAACGTGCAAGGAGATTCCGACGCCGACGCATGGCGCCGACCACGTGGTCTTTTCCCGGCACGGCCCCGAAGGGTTCGGGAGGGTCCACGACTGGAAGTTGGAACCGGAAATTTCCGCGTGCCAGTGCGCGGCGTAAATGCGTCCCCCGCTGCCACCGGTTGCGTAATAAGTCTGACCGGATCGAGTTCAATTCTTTTCAGCGATTTTCTTATTGATCTATCTCTAGCCAACCCTTCTACATTTCCTCGCGCCTGGGATTCGACAGCTCTTTTTCGCCACCTGTTTGTCATCATTGCTGACAAAGCAGGTTCAGCAGGACAAAGATATTTGTATTGTCCAAGATATTTCTTTTTCTTCTTAGAAGCGGTACTCGCCGCCATTGTGTAATCTAACTCTTACGCCTGTTTGACTTACGAAGCTTTAACCACGGCACCGTTAACGCACGACTGACCACATGACTACTCGATACACGGAGCCAAGTTAGAAGATGTGTGCGCAATCTGTGCAATATTGTCACAGGCACAAACACTGTTTGCGCCTACCGGTGAACTTTAATCCCGTATTTCATCGCTTTATGGGGTCTTGTCAAACTAGTCGACACATACAGCCAAACAAACAAAAAGAAACTGAAAAGAAACGAAGAATGCTTTCGATTTGAAGACAAGCAAGTTGAATTATTAGTTATCTTAATTGCCTAGCGTCTAGCGGCGCATATCATATCAAGAGGTCCAAAATGTTTTGGAAGATGTGTTACTTATCGTGAAAGAGATAAAACAACCGCACATCCTGCCTCAAGGCTTCATTTGCTGATACACAACACTGTCAAGGATAACACAGACGCTATCCGAAAACACTGTCGGGAGGGCATACTAGTTATCTCATCTTCGTCAGATGTGATGAATGTAAAGCGCGTGGCGGCTGCCATAGATAAATAACTCCGGGAATGGCAAAGAAATAGTCACTGATCAAACAATATAAGCTAAGGAACAAAACTGGGACGTTCCGATGTCCAGTCTATACTGTGTCTCTGGGGAGCGACTGGCATATGTTGCACTGTTCGAACGAAATCATATCAATGGCAATCACTTCTTACTTTATTGACAGAGCAACTATACATGTGGCTTGACCGTCAAATATCGCTCCTATTTGGACAGGATTAGGAATTCTCCGAAAGACTATATATAGTATGTTTTCTGTGCGTGAAAGTCTACAGGCCTTATATTTAGCATCATCAAGGTAATGCTAACAGGCGATATGTTTCCCACACAATAAGCTTTCTTTTTTTTCTCTCTCTCTTCCCTCGGCGTATATGTTAGAGTTCACGACGGGCTGCCATCCCTTCCCCTAACTTGACGTAAGGTGTAGAACAGACGTGCAGGGGCCAGGGCAAGACACGACGCAGTTAGGCATTTCTGGCGCACGCAGCGGTAATAAATAAATAAATAAATAAATAAATAAATAAATAAATAAATACAAGCATTAGTCATTACGGATGAAACTTGGACTGCATTCAATGTCTATATATTCATGTATTCTTTTACCATTAATAATTTTGGTGGTCTTGACGCAGTGGGATTTTTTTTTTTTTTTTCTTTCTTAAGATGTCTATTTGACGAAATGCAGAGGGGTAGCCGGGGAGGTAAAACTGCTCCATCCACTGCATAAAAACGAAAGGGAAGAACAGAAAAATCGCTGTATGAGTGATGAGGATGAGAATGTACAGATAAGACGTAAGTGTACGGAAATACTATTCGTGTCCGAAATTCACAGCCATGAAATCGAAACCCTTCTGACTCAGAAACTCAAAGAGCGCGCAGATAGTAGCTCGAAGTCGTTAATCACAAGATGCTCAGGGAGACCAAACTAAAGCAGAATGTTCCGTAGGAAGTTTACCCCCGTTGCATAACGGACAAGAAATGCGCTAACTCATTGATGCCGTACCTGCATCACACAGGGCTGCATGCGTTTAGATGGAACCCTATGGGCATTTTTTTTTCTTTTTTACAGAATATGGCATATACGGTAAATCCCCCTAATAAAAATAAGTGGCTTGTTTATATGATTGAGAATTATGACTTACTCTTATATAAAAGCAGAAAGCTTTGAATCATCCGTGCTTTCCTTTTTTTTTTTTTTATGGAATGTGACGGAGGGGCTACAGTGTGCCATCTTGTGTTATTTAAGGGAAATCTTAACGATTGTGCTTCCGTAAATACAATTCACTCGGTGCTTTTATTCGGTTCACATTCGTGTGCTGAGCTACCAACAGAAGCTTGCTAACAGATGTCCTTACGTTCGAAGCGAACTATCTTTCTTTGTATTGCCTTTATTTCCAGACAAAGACAAAGAACCAAGAGCCAGTGAGGAGGCGGTAGTCATGTAGTGGCATTATATCAACATTTCCATGCCCACTGCCATAGGCGGAGAAGTTTTCATTTTAATGGGGGGGGGCGACCAGCTTTCCGAACCCCCCCCCCCACATATAAATATATATATTGTTACGCATGAAGAAAACGAAGACCAGTGAACGTGCTTGCGGTCCCGAGTGGAAGAAGAAAGAAGAGAACGACGCTCAGTTGATAAACCAGCTGACCGCTCTTGCGCTCACCTTCGCGACCTAAAGTAAACGGTCCCCTTCATCCGTAAGGGTTATACACGGTCTCCTTCGCGCGTAACAAAGTGGTGGAGGTGCGGGGTAACGCTCACAACAACGGAACCATCACTGCCGCAGCTTCGTCGAAGCCGTCGACTTGCCGGCCTCCCGCCATCAGCCGTGACCATCTTCGACATGCCAGAAGAAGGAGCCACTCCGAGGGCAGCGCCTAGCAGTCCGCTGCCATACTACCGAGTTCCACCCACCTTCGGAGGCAAAGCGGTGGAAGATGCCGACGAGTGGCTCGTCCACTACAAACGAGTGAGCAAGTCCAACGGGTGGGATGCAACCGCTCAGCTCACCAACGTGGTGTTCTCCCTGACCGATACCGCCCTCGTGTGGTATGAGAACCACGAGGACGCGCTTACGACGTGGGAACATTTTGTTGACGAGTTAAAGGCGTGTTTTGGGGACTCAGTCGCCAAAAAGAAGCGTGCGGAGCAGACACTGTCGCAACGGGCGCAGCTACCAGGTGAGACATGCACAACATACATCGAAGAAGTGTTAAAGCTGTGCAAGGTGGTCAATGCTCGCATGTCGGAAGAAGATAAAGTTGGGCATTTGCTGAAAGGAGTGGCTGAGGATGTGTACAATTTTCTAATCGGAAAGGAGAGCCTCAGTTCTGTGTCCGACGTCATTCGGCACTGCAGAACTTTTGAAACGCTCAAGATGCGTCGGATTGCGCCAAAGTTTGGTCGGTTGGCAAACGTTACGACGGTTGCCAGTGTGGACACGAGTCCTTGCCTCGACCTCCCTTCGACCATCCGACAGATTGTCCGCGAGGAACTTTCCCGCCGCGAAGAGCTGTTGCATTCAACTGTTGACCACCATGGCGTGTACACGTCACGTGAGGCTATGACGGCGCCACATTCGGCCCCTTGGCAACCAATGGTTACCGCAGCGGCCGTGGAGTACAGCGCAGCCCCACAGTCGAGGATGACAACACGCCCGCCGACTCCGCGCTATGACCGATGCACTCAGCGCACGCCTTCTCGACGCCCGATGTATCGTCGTGACACACGCCACGAACCAACCCACTACACGCGCGAAAATGATAATATCCACTTCATGGACGAACGACCAAGGTTTAGACCTCTCCCGGTGTGTTATTCCTGTGGTGTCCAGGGTCATATATCGCGGTTTTGCAACCAGCGTATGACCACGTGGTATGGCCAGCCGTCAGAGTTTTCTCGGCCCTCCGAACGGCCACACGGTGCCCCGTGGCCAGCACACGTATCGTCTGGCGACGAGTATTGGCCGAGCAGCTCCCGGAATCGCTCCCCAGCATCTGACAGAAGTTTGACACCCCCACCGCAACGTCGTGCTCCCCGTTCTCCCTCACCGCTGCGTCGCACCGCGTCCCCTTCGTCACCGGAAAACTAGCTAGCGCGGCCGATGGAGGTGAGGTCGCTGGAGACTTGCTACTGACAGAAATACCTCCTGTGTTGATGCTGAAAAACAAAGTGCGCGTGCTTGTAGATAATGTCCCTGTGATGGCTCTGGTGGACACAGGCGCAACAATTTCGGTCATGAGTGTCTCGTTTAAACACGTGTTAGGGCGAAAGGTTTTGTTTAAATGGGACGAAGATTCAAAGTTCTGTGGAGTGAGTGGTGAGCCGTTGCGACCTATTGGTGTGTGTAGTGCTGACGTATTTTTGGGAGGCCATGTTATTACGACAGAGTTTGTAATTATTCCTCGGTCGACCCATGATGTTATTCTCGGCATGGACTTCTTGCGGGAGTGTGGTGCTACTGTCGACTGCCGCACCGGAAAAGTATTCTTAAGTGGTAGGATTCCATCAGGACTCCTGGAGAACCCTGTAGATCGCGAAACTACACTGTGTGTTTGTGGTGATACGGTCATACCTGCATCATCTACCGTTTGCGTTCCCGTTGTCTGTTGCGGCGCCGATTCCGACTGCTTCGAAGCTACCGTAGAACCGATGCACTTTAACTGTATGAAGAAAAATGTTTTGGTTCCACATTGTGTGGTGTCGATCAAAGGCGGACGCACTGGCTTATGGACCGTAAACTGTTCTAAGGAGCCCGTTATACTACCTGACGGCATGAAATTAGCCTTCGCCAGGGAACACGCGTCCTTATCAGTGGCTCAACTTACAGATGTGCCGGAAGAACCTGACGGCCACAGTTCGGAAACGGCCCTTTTGTCGATGGTCAATAAATCGCTCAGCACGAGTGAACGCCGAACGTTAGTGGGTGTGCTTTCGAAGCACGTTTCGGTATTCGACTTTGCGCAGAAGGACAATATACCTGCAATCCCTGCGTCTCGAACGCGCCATACCATCAACACGGGTTCGGCAAATCCGATTAGACAAAAGCCATATCGTGTTTCACCATCAGAGCGCCAGATTATCAACGAACAAGTGCACGAAATGATGAAAAAGGGAGTCGTACAAGAGTCAGCAAGTCCGTGGGCAGCTCCAGTGATTCTTGTTAAAAAAAAAGATGGATCTTGGAGATTTTGCGTCGACTATCGCCGTTTGAATGCTGTAACAAAAAAGGACGTGTACCCACTCCCACGTATTGATGACGCAATAGACTGCCTTCATTCCGCCTCTTACTTTTCCTCAGTAGATTTACGATCCGGCTATTGGCAAATTCCGATGCATCCTGACGACAAGGAGAAGACTGCCTTTGTAACCCCTGACGGGCTCTTCGAATTTAATGTGATGCCATTTGGATTGTGCAACGCTCCGGCAACTTTCGAGAGATTTATGGACACTGTATTGCGTGGCTTGAAGTGGAACATCTGCATGTGCTATCTCGACGACGTCGTCATCTTTGGCCGCACCTTCAGCGAACACAACTCGCGTCTGGATATTGTCCTGAACTGCATCAGAAACGCTGGTCTAGTTTTAAACTCTAAGAAATGCCACTTCGGAGACCGCCAAACCCTTGTGCTTGGGCACCTCGTCGACAAGGATGGCATCCGCCCTGATCCCCAGAAAACAGCAGCCGTTGAAGCGTTCAGTGCACCGCGCTGTGTCAAGGAGCTCCGTAGTTTTCTGGGGCTTTGTTCCTATTTCCGCCGATTTATTCCTAAATTCGCCGACGTTGCGTATCCGCTGACATGCCTGCTATACGAAAGGACACCCCCTTTGAGTGGACTCCGGAGTGCGACTCTTCTTTTCGTCAGTTGAAGTTCCTGCTGACGTCACGACCGGTTCTTCAACACTTCAGTCCTTCAGCTCCGACAGAACTCCATACGGATGCCAGTGGCATAGGTATTGGTGCCGTCCTAGTTCAACGCTGCGGTGACCGCGAACACGTGATCGCATATGCAAGCCGCTCATTAAGTAGGCCCGAGCAGAATTACACTGTGACGGAACAAGAATGCCTCGCGGTAATATTTGCGGTTCAGCGGTTTCGTTCTTACCTGTATGGACGCCCCTTTACAGTGGTCACCGACCACCACTCGTTGTGTTGGCTTGTGAATCTTCGTGACCCTTGTGGCCGCCTTGCGCGCTGGGCGCTCCGACTGCAAGAATACAGCTTCACCGTCTCTTATAAGAGTGGTCGACGACACGCTGATGCGGACTGTCTCTCGCGTATGCCACTTAGTACTACGGACTGTGACGCCGATGACTTCGATCACCTCGTGGCTTCTGTGTCGCCGCGTTTTCCAGACTTCGACTGCTTCAAAACCGAACAGCGAAAAGACGATAAATTAACACCGCTCTTCACCGCTACGACCGCCTCGACGACAGCAAACCATTTCTGTGTACGTGATGGACTCCTCTATAAGAAGAACTTTTCCAGCACTGGCGCACGTTTTCTCCTAGTGGTGCCGGAGAGCCTTCGCACAGCGATTCTGCGTGCTATGCACGACGACCCTACGTCTGGCCATCTGGGTTCGGCGAGGACGCTTTACCGGATTCAGGAACGCTTTTATTGGCCTGGAATGCGACAATCTGTTGAGACGTATGTGGCCAGCTGCATGCAGTGTCAGCGCCACAAACGGCCATCTACTGCTCCGGCAGGTCTTCTGCAGCCGATCCCGCCTCCAAGCACGCCTTTCCAACAAGTGGGCATTGACTTCGTAGGCCCATTTCCCAAATCAGCCAAGGGAAACCGCTGGATAGTAGTTTGCGTCGACTACCTCACACGCTACTGCGAGACGGCGGCCGTGCCCTCCGCAACTGCCACTGACGTTTCAACATTCCTGCTGCAATATGTGATCCTGCGACATGGTCCGCCCCGCGTGATCATCAGCGACCGTGGACGACAATTCACAGCGGACGTCGTAGAGCAGCTGCTTCGTTTGTGTGATTCCCACTTGCGTCACTCGACACCATACCATCCACAGACGAATGGGCTTACGGAGCGTACCAACCGAACAATTGTAAACATGCTATCTATGTACGTTTCATCCGACCACAAGAACTGGGATGACGTACTGCCTTTTATCACGTACGCA
Organism: Dermacentor variabilis; assembly: GCF_050947875.1. Taxonomy (NCBI): domain Eukaryota; kingdom Metazoa; phylum Arthropoda; class Arachnida; order Ixodida; family Ixodidae; genus Dermacentor; species Dermacentor variabilis. The sequence continues at coordinate 86,765,129 of NC_134570.1, read as the reverse complement.
TTCAACACCGCCAAGCACGAGACCACCGGCTATAGCCCTTTCTTCCTGCTGTACGCACGGCCACCCCGGTACACAATCGACACTGTTTTCCCCTTCTGCAGTCACGAAAATTCCACTGTCGCCGAGACTCTCTGCCTCGCCGAAGAAGCTCGTCGTATTGCTCGTTTGCGCACCTTGGCATCGCAGGACAGATCAAAAGTACGCTACGACATTCGCCACCGTCCGGTAACCTATCGCCCTGGTGATTTAGTCTGGCTGTGGACTCCAGTACGGAAACGCGGGTTATGCCAAAAGCTTTTCGCCACCTACGATGGACCGTTTGTGATTATTAGCAGACTCACGGAAGTCACGTATAACATAGCTCGCCTCACGGCGAGTGGTAGAAGAGCTGCCAAGACACAAGTGGTCCATGTCGCCCGCTTGAAATTGTTCACGTCAAGACACATGGATTGACTCGCCCGGCGGGCTTCGTCTGCGACGAGAGGAATGTTACGCATGAAGAAAACGAAGACCAGTGAACGTGCTTGCGGTCCCGAGTGGAAGAAGAAAGAAGAGAACGACGCTCAGTTGATAAACCAGCTGACCGCTCTTGCGCTCACCTTCGCGACCTAAAGTAAACGGTCCCCTTCATCCGTAAGGGTTATACACGGTCTCCTTCGCGCGTAACAATATATATATATATATATATATATATATATATATATATATATATATATATATATATATATATATATATATATATATATATATATATATATCAGAATTTATTGTTAGAATTTGGGTCAACTTACATGTATTTAGTATGCAGGAGGAGGTCCCATAGTCAAAGACTGTATCGGGACCTCCTGTACAAGAATAGTTATGATAATTGACATCGCAAAGCAATAGTAGCATATAATAAGGTATTATACAAGCAACAGGAAATGGACGTTAACAGAGCAAAATACAGAATTCATTACAAATAATAACAAGGTTTAGCTTATCTCACAGTAACATAAAAAATTGCATGTAAAAAATATGCCAGTAGTTTATTTACAAGGACAAAAACAATCAAAAAACGGCAAAAAAAGAGAGAAAGAACGAAAAAAAAACGGTTACAGTAAATTTTCTGATTAGTTTGTCAATAATAAATGCATTTTGAGTTCCCTTTTGAATTGGTGTAAAGATCTTCTATTTTTCATAATGAGAGGAAGAGTGTTCCATACAGATATGGAAGTGAATTCCACGGTTTGTTTACCGTAGTTAGTGCGGATTCGTGGTAAAAGAAAATTGTTATTTAACGCGAATCTGGTGGTACTATTAGTTGTCAGGTTAGATTGTGAAAATGTGATCGACGGTAGCTCATTATGTAGAAGTCTGTAGAAAAAAATACCTAGGTTGTATGTAGTGAGCCCGGAAATAGTAAGGATGTTATTCTCGTGTAGTAGGGAAGTGGCATTAGAAAACTATGAACTATATGTAATTATTCTGGTGGCTCGGTTCTGAATTGTTTGTAAAGACTTAATATGAGTATTATAGGTGTTTCCCCAACATATGATCCCATAAGTAATGTGAGAGTGGACGAAAGAGTGGTAAAGTGAGGGCAACGTGGTACGTGTGAAGTAAGGGCGTGCTTTAATTAAGATGCGTATACCATAAGCTATTTTCTTTTTTATGTGAGCAATATGATTGTGATATTTCAGATTACAGTCAAGTAGAACGCCAAGGAAAGATGAACATGAACTTGGATGAAGGCAGTGGGGACCAAGACTGATAGATGGAATGGACGCTATGTTTCGCTGATGTGAAGAGAATACAACAAATTTAGTCTTAGTTTCATTAATAGATAACATGTTAACGTTACACCACCTCCGAATATTTTCTAAGTCAGCATTTAGTTTGTTAACGAGAAATGAGATATCTTTATGAAAAGTAAATATAGTGGTATCATCAGCGTACAGAATGCATTTTGTCGAAGAAAGACAATTAGGCAAATCATTAATATAAACTAAAAATAGGAGTGGCCCCAGGATGGAGCTCTGAGGCACACCGATGTTAGTAATTCGCTGTCGAGAATAAGCACTGGAAACTGAAACAACTTGAACCCGGTTATATAAGTAGCTTTTTAGTAGCGAAAGGGCGGGACCATAAATGCCAATTGCTTCGAGCTTAGAAAATAGGATATTATGATTAATGCTATCAAATGCTTGCGTTAGATCAATGAAAACTGAGGCGGCCAGAAATCCATCGTCAATAAATTTTTTTAGTTGGTCCGTAAGATGAATAAGTGCCAGCTCTGTATATATATATATATATATATAATTCTCGCACTTCAAGAAAACGTCGTGTGATCTCGAACAATCGTTGCAATCGTTCGCTGAAATGACTGCCTTATATGAGAATTTACAAGACCTCATAGTAGGAGACAGTTCAATTTTACAACCTCAGTCCTCTCACACCACCAAGGATCTGGCGTCTCTCGGTGGTGTAATCTTCCTTCCTGTAATTGTCGTATACTTCGCGATCGTAAAAACTGCTTCGCCTTTCCGGCGAAACTGCAGCCTCTGTCTCTCGCTCTTTCTTCTTTTCTTTTGCTGTGAGCCAGAGTATAAGCACTGCTGCGCATGACTGCTGTTGATTCCAATTTCGAGTGAATCCGGCTTTGTCTCATTTCGGTTAGTGAGTGAATTAAACAGGGTGACCCAACTATCATGCACCAAGACTTTTAAAAAAGAGCGAATTGCGTTATTCGAAGAGAACCTAGTGCATATTGTTTCCAGTACAGTGGAACAGCCGCCATTAACTTTTTGCTTACTGAGATTTATTTAGATAATTATAGTTACTTATCTAACTCGAAGAGTACTGTCCTAATCATCAACGTATAAGTGAGGCATTTGTAGGCACAGCCAACGGACGTCTAACTGCGGTGTTTTCAGCGACGCAATAATTGCGTACAAATTTTTTCCGACTGGTAAAGAAACGCCACGAAATATAAAAAATATCACGCGACTGCGCTCCCACCTGCATCATAAGGCAGTGCCCTCAAATAAGCTGATTGAAAGCGTAACCTTTACTGGGCGAACAAGTCCACTAAATTATTAGCCTATACGACACTGGTTCGTTCGCAAATGGAGTACGCGTCTTTTATTTGTAGTCCGCATCAGTCGTACCTCATAAACATGCTCGAGTTATTCCAAAAGAAAGCAGCCTGCTTCATCACGAAAAATTACTCGCGAACTTCTAGCATCACTAACGTTAAAATATTTCTAAATCTCCCCTCGCTAGAAAATCGAAGGCTGATAGGACTTCTTTCCCATTTTCCCATTTTATATCACTGGCGGGTCGTCTTTCAGCGCATGACACATCAGGCCTTGATCATTCCTTTAAAGTGCAGCCCGTTCTTCCGCGCACTACTTCTTGAGTCACTCGCCCCTCTTTCTCGCGATATATCACTGGAATATATCACCAAATGAAATGGAGCCAGTTCTAAGTCATGCTTTCCTACCAAAACTAAAACACTATATTAAATTACTAACGTAGTATAGTGTTGCTCATTTGTTATAGGCATCACTGTGTGATTGCGCGCTTTTTTCTTATTTTACCCTTAATTTACTTTTTTTCCTCACCATATTTTGATGTCCTTGCGCAAATGGTTTTGTTCTAGGTTAGCCTTGTACTGTATAAACTTTTCTCTGGTTGTGATTTTCATTGATTCATGCAGTATCTGCTGGTATGTGTGCCTTTTTTTCAAGAATTTTTCCTTGCATGAAGTGACCAAGTTTCGTGTATGTTGTGTAACACCCATTTTAATTCTATAGGTATGTTTGACGTTTAGGACGTTTCGTTGTGTTGCTCTTACTGTCTTTTTTTCTTTTCCTGTTATTCCGCTTGTGTTTTTATTTTAACATGCATTATCTGTATAAATGCGTATTCTGTATCAATCACTAATTTATCGTAACATTCCTATGTAATACCTGTATGGGCCTTTTGGTTAGTACTTGAATAAAAAAATAACTCCTTTGTCTGTGGTACGGAAGGAGCCCCAATAGCTGGTTTCGCGGCTTCGCAGCCATTCCATCCTCTCATTTGTACGTCACACTTACTATCCGTCTCCCAAGGCCGACTGATCACGTTGATAACAAAGGCCCCTTGATAACGCGGCCGAAGCGCCGCTCTGACCATGCACGGAACGCGAAAAGCAATGGAATAGGCATGGATTGTTTCAAAATCCCGCCTCTGCTCGCACCGCATCAAAAGAGTGCGCGCGCACCTATATTTCGCGAAAGAAGCTTCCTTCAGAGAAAAGCCAAATTAAAGTGATGGTTTTATTTTTTATGAGAGTGTATACGTGCTGCAAAAACAGTTTCGTGGCAAAAAATAAAAGCGTAATAAACAGACCGGGAAGCGACCCACGTGTAGATAAAAGGCAAAACCGATGTTTTCAAGAATACCACTTCTAGATGAGCCGAAATTGGCAATCGAGACGCCTGCAAAAAAAATAATAATAATAACATCAGACTTCAGTGTGCCCTTATTACCTATGAATTCGTAAGCGCCGTGGAACACCAGCGACTGCCGATATAGAATGCGTTCAAATAGGCCCCCTTCTGCAGCTACACAGTATACTGAGTCCCCTTTACCACATCTTCAGTGACTTTCTTGATGACCGACGTTGGAATTCTAGGGCAGACATTCGTTGTCCTGGCCTCGAGCTAATCCGACGCCCGTCTCGATCGTGCTAACATAACCCCAAGGAAAGGAATCGAGTGTAGTAGGTGACCTAGCCAGCCAATTTACTGGCCCGTGCCTTCCAACCTATTGCGCATGACAAGTCGCGTCCAGCCACTTTCGTGTTCGGCTGCTGCTACGTGCTGGCGCCCCATCTTGCGGAAACCCCAGAAGTGGAAGACGTGACAGCGTCTTCGCTGAGAAACTCATCCACCACTTCTTTAAGGATTTTGTCCACGTAACGCTGTCCGGTTAGTGTGTGATCGAAGAAGATGGGACTGATTATTGCACCGGCGTTGAACGCATTGAACAACCGCTGGTACTGGTGCCGATTGGGCTTTACCCAGTGTCTACTGGAGTCACTCCAACAGTGTGCATTATGGAAGTTTACCTGGCCGTTTCTCAAAATTTGGCTTCATCTTTGCACATCATGTTCCTCAAAAAGTCCGGTAACTCATGGGGTTTTGTGAGGACCCGATTCGAGAAATCTAGACGATTTTGCAGGTCCCTATCTCCCAAGAATTGGTGCAGGTTAAGGTGGTACGGGTGAAAGGCCGACTGATTTCGAATCCTCCAAACTGATGACTCGGAAATTCGTACCTGGGCGGCCCCGTCTCGCACGCTACCATGAGGGTTTGAGGCCATAAATGCTACATCCGTGCGTAGGCTAGGACTCAAAGATGGAGTCCTCCGCCGCTATTTCTGGAAGCTGCCGGTTTGTCTCAGGTTTTCATAATTTCTGATGATTGTCGATGCGTTTGGTCTACCGCCACACTTCGATGACTGATATATATATGCAGCCTTCCTCTTGTTGCCATTCGTATAGCTCCTAAGGCAAAGATCATGCTTTCCTTCTGCTCATTAGAGAAAAAGATGGCGACTGGGACGAAAAAAAAAAACGCACCTTTAAAGCTTTGCACTGACGTTGTCAATTCACTTCTGTGGTGATAGGTTTTGTGGCAAAAAAGAAAGGAAACATTCGTGCACTTTATCTAGGCTAAGACAACAGCTATCATAGCTTGTCTCCAACGCCAAACGCCAGGTTTTACTTCGGCCGGGGCGCGGCAGATAAGGAACTAGCTCGATCACGATTTTTTTCTTCATTTCCTTTATTTTGTTCTGACTAACTCAGAGGGAGCTTGTTCGAGGGTGCTGCTTTATGATGTGGATGGGTGCGCAGTCACGTGGTAGTTCTCGTATTTCGCGGGGTTCATTTATCAGTCGGAAAAAATTAGTACGCAATTAGTACATCACTGAAAACACCACAGTTAGATGTCCCTTGGCTGTGCCTTCGAAGGCCTCATTGACGCTTTGAGAATTATGAGCGTACGTCTCGAGTTAGGTAATTAATTACAATTACCTAATTAAAGCTCAGTAACGAGAAAATTACTGGTAGCTACTCCACTGTACTGGAAACAATATGCACTAGGTTTTGTTTGAGTAATGGATTGCTGTTTATTTTTTTAAAGCTTCGTGCTTGATAGGTACTTGGGACACCCTGTATATATTTATGACCTCTGCATGCAAGTGACGATGTTTCCATCCCCAATACATTTTGTAAACTATTAGGAGTTTGTTTTTCATTAGTCGTTAGCATTGCTTACTGGAGAGAGAAACAATACTGAGACACACATTATTCACGTGTATTTCACACGTCGTTGATAAAGAAACTGTGCCGAAGGGGTCAGTGAAGTCTAAAGGTTCTTTTCTTTTTCTTTTCAGGGTCAAAAAAGTCCGCAAGACAATTAGAAGTGAGGTGAACACGCTGCAACATATTCCATCTCTAGGCATAGACTATCCATACGTTTAGAAATAATTACTAATGGGCTACCTCCTTCTTTTTCAAAAATCTAATAAACTTTCTCCTTTGTATATATTTAAATATATCGTATATGTGTATGGTGTTTACAGCGGAAATTGAAAACAATGTTGAAGTGAGAAAATACGGATGAGGCCGCCGCCGCTGGTGCTCCTAATGTGCTTGTCCTCCTATTTTCAGGATTTTCAGCAATAAAGCGAAAGTATTAATTAAAGTCCGTGCACGTCCGCGCCAACAATGATGCAGTAAACTATTAGCTACATTAAAGCTTTTAAGTGAAAAAGTAGAGGCAAGTCAAAAGAAACTTCAAACGATGCAGGTGACAAATCTGTAGTATTCACATTTTATGGGAGGGGGGGGGAGGTAGACTTTCGCATCGCCGGGGGTGTATTGCCTAATGCTCCGGAGGGGGCTCGGGCACCACTCACACTCCTAAAAACGTCATAAGACGCATGTACATTGCACGGCAAATATGAACAAAACCGGAATAACCACACGCAGACACTTTTGTGGACAAGCTGATTATTTAAATTGGTGTCCATCCAACGCGAACAGAGATAATCGAACCCTTTAAAAATTGATAGAAATTGATAGCTTACTGGCGCATGCGTTTGAAATTTGGTGCCATAATACCGGACGGTCGTCGGATTTTTCGGCCCTTGGCCTTAAAGGGACACTAAAGGTTACTATTAAGTCAACGTGGACTGTTGAAATACCATCACAGAAACCTCAAAACGCTTGTTTCGTGCCAAGGAGAGACTTATTTTAAGAGAAAATGCGTTCTGAAGCGTCCGCGTACCTCTAGCGCAGTTCAAATCGCCCGCCCTCCGATCGAGGAGTACTGACATCATGGTCTCATAGTGACGTTGCGCCATCGGTGAGTAGAACGGCGTCCGCAGACGGCGCTACGGCTGTTCTGCGCAAAACGCAAACGCGCGGCCAGAAACAGAGCCAAGACAGAGCCGACAGCAGAGCGAAAGCGGGAGTATGGTGGCTAGCGGAAGGAGAAACGAATTACGTCCCACATTACGTCCCACGGCACACGGAGAGTCTGTTTTCGTTAAACTATAGGCTGCGGCGAGCTCGCAGCGTGGTCGGCGTGGTCTATGAGAAGCGACGAGCCTTTTCGCACTCGCAACAGGGCATAAAAATGTGCGAATCGACGCAAAACTCGGCCTAGAAACGTGCTTCGCCACAGCCAGGGCTCAATACGACCCAAGCTGGCACGACCCAGATGTCGTTTCCCGCACCGCCACCAGGCGCCGCTACTATACCTCAAACTCCAGCGCAAGACGCCCATCAGCTGGTACTTCATTCTATGACGCTAACTTCGACGCTCGTCGCAATGGACCCTGACACCGACAGATTGGCTCGCGATGGTGGGCTCAACTTCAGCGATTTGAGCACCGACGAGCGCGACCTGCTGCTGAGGGCTCGCACTGCCGGCGTCGTTGCGTACTACGACGGCGGCCTCGACACCGGCTCTCCGGAGCGGGAAAGCAACGAGGGCTTCCCACGACATCAGATGGACGTGGCATTCTCACTGCTTGTTCCAAATGAAAGTTTCGCGAGCCAGCAGAACCCTCACAGCACGACGCGATAACGAAACTACTGAAACTCCAAAGCGTGCGCGGCGAAGAGTCAAGCGCGCAGAGTCGAGCGAAAACGAAACCTTTCGAACACCCATATTACTGAAGGGTAACGTCAAAATGTTATTTTTTCTTAGAATCGAATAGACGTAGATAAGTACCATTTTTTTCGTGTTATAATCGAATGAAATGATATTTTTAATACGAGTAGGTGAGTATTAGCAACACAAATTATGAGGAGTCCTTTCGTCATCGGGCTAGTACCGGAATGTCGCTGGGGGGTCTCAAATCGTGTCATGCATTTACCTCAATTTCTCGGTTACTAAAGCTCTGTTCGCGATTATATTGACGCCTTAGACGTTCTAGAACATTGCTCTACCACTTTAACTTGAGTTTCTGGTAACCTTTAGTGTCCCTTTAATGAGTTACGCTATCCCATAGACACTACTGAACGCGACCGAATTCAAGAAAATCGACGGAGTGAACAGAGTGGCATATAAGCAGGCGATGATTCTGCCGGTCAATACGTCCACAGAACACCTACTCCAGCTAAGAGTGCACGATACGGACGAGGAGCTGATCGAGGCACATCAATGCAGACAACGGACAAGGTTGGCAGTCACGGAAACGGAAAGGTCCATCTTCTCACGTCTGGGGCTCTCTGCTCCACTCAGCCGCTCGCTGCCTCAGACTCTGAGCTTGCCTCAGGCCAACGGGAGTAACATCACCGAACCTTCTTTACCTCGCAACACGCACCCAGCCTACCACGCACAGCGAAGGGAGGCCCGAGCCCAGGCCATACACCAGGAATACGGGAGTCAATCCTCCACAGCCTACACAAATGCGACATCTTACCCTAGACGAGCAGCCACAGAAGCCACCGTAATCACGAACAAAGAACATCGGAGTATAGGATTTAATTAAGCCGAAACCATCCCCTCCAAGCCTAGGAAGCGGCCCTAGCTCTCGCACTTTGCCAAACGGAGGTTGAAGTCATAGTGGCCGACTCTCAGTAGGCGTGCCGCAGCTTCGCTAACGGCAGAATTCATACCAACACACTCAGAATCCTCAATCAAAAGCCGCCAACCAGGCCAGTCATCATCATCGGGGCGCCAACTCACCACGGCATTCCTTGTAACGAGATCGCCAACCTCGTGGGTCGGAATTTGACCTGCCGAGCAGACACCTAGGAATCCAAGTCTGAGTGAATGCACCCTCTAGTCTCGTACCAAGACATCAGACAACATTACAAGCTAACCCGCAGAGCATAGCTTCCCTCACATAAGTCACTACCTAGAAAGCATGAGCGATTCCTCCGAGCTGTACAAGTTGATGCATTCCTCCACCCGACCACAAATCACATCATAGGCCCTACACAATTATTTCCGCAATGCCACATCTGCGGAGAACCCGGGTACCTTAGGCGTACAGTACGGGGGTTGCAGACAGGCACCAAAAAATGAAACCTCCAAACCCTTACCGCAACAATGAGCTGTGGGAGAGAGCCTTCGCCAGCTCCGACCTCGAGCATCAGCAACGGCTGATTGCGAGGGCGCAGGACGCAGCCCTAGCTCAAGGCATTCTGGAACGAGGATGCCTCTACAAAGCTACATTCACATAATAAAGATGATTATTCCATCTCTCTCTCTCTCTCTCTCTCTCTCTCAATTCCTTAGACTGTGACTTTCTTTACAATACGTTCTAAAACAGCCACTGATGTAACACGTTTCCTCTTTCGTTCAGTTGTCAAAAGCTTTCCGATCCACTTTATTTCATGTGACCAGATTCCTCGGACACCAAAGTGGGATGGCGACAGGGGTTGTCGGAGATTATCCAACATTTATTCCAAGTTTCGTTTATGTGAAGGGAAACTCATTTCCAAGGTATTCAGTAAATTTGTCCTTGCGTTTCGAGATAATTCCACGTGCTTCCAAAACTACATGCGTGACACGAAAGACGGCGTCGAGACGGCACGGTCAGTGCGCTTTGGCTTGTCTACGGCTCGTTAACCAACCCATTTAGAATTGCATTGTAGATGGATCGAGAAAACGTACCAGCCATAAGCAGGGATGCGTTCTAGGAGGGCCGCATCTTCTGTCGGTTCAGAAAACGAACCGTTCGCTTGTCCTCGTGAGGCTGATCAGAATCGCGCTCACGCGATGGCACGCGAACGGTCCGCTTTCCGAGTCATTAAAGATCGTAGGGGCTGCTGCCTCAATTGCGGCATTGTTTCGCTTTGCCGCCTGTCTCTGGAGTCTTTCTGAAGGTGGCGCCACCGCAGCCGAGAAGGTGAACAGCCGATTCGGCACCACGGGGCAGGCATTTCGGGACAACTTAGGGTCCGCAGAGGCAAAATCTGGACAGAACACCGCTCCAGAAAGAAGCCGTGGGACAGCGGGACCTCGATGGTAAAAGCGGGACGCGTCCCGCCTAAATCGGCACGTTTGGTCACCTTAACTTTGTTGCAACCTTTGTCATTTCCAAGTCACTGTGGATAACGGCACCAACTCTTTCGCATGAAAATCACAGATACGCAGCAATGCTTCTTGCTGATATTCGCTGGTCCACCATTAGCATTTCTTTTTCTTTTCGATTAATTTTCATTTCATTAATTTTGTTAGTACGATACTTAAAGCACAGGTGAAGTGCAAATAGAAAATTGGAGTTCCTTAAGTAAGAACTGTCGTGGTGACCTCATAACAAGAAATAAATGGCGGTCAATAAAACGGCCAATTTGGAGTCACAGAGCGCAGCAGAAACAGGCCTTCCACTGGTTTTCTCAATTTCAAGACCGTTGAAACAGTGGCAGAACCCTATCTTTAACTGCAGTATATGAGTGTTTACGGTTGCCTCAACTTTGTGATATTTAATCACAAATCTGCTTTGCATCTCTGCCTTGGAGAAATAGGAAAATTATCATGGTCGCATGCTGTTCCACACTGAACTTTTCTGGAAGTGTAACCATGTTCGCTGCGCACCTGGAAAAGAAAAGTAAGCTAAAAGCTGAAGTAGCTGCTTTCTGCACCATTGAATGTAGACGAGTTGGCCAACTTTCCCACCAGTTTATGGCTACCTAGCTTAATTTTCTTTTCTGTGTAAAAGCTCAATACTTATCAGCACCCCCCGCCCGCTCTCGTAGCCCTACAGCGATGGCATAAACCCCGCGAATGAATAATTATGAAGTGGATACATGACGGCTACAAAGATATATGCACTTATGGTCGCTCGTAACCTAAATATTCAGCTCAATACCGTCCACAGAAATGCGCTACAAATGGGCAGTACGCTTTGTACCCGAGAGACTTCGATATATTCAATTATAAAAGTACAACTCGCACTGCTATACCAATCACTATATTACGTGAAATCATGAACTGAGAGCTATATATTTATAAATGCGCATCGCCTGTGGTCAGTAAAGCTATTGCGCGTTAGAAATCACAATCGGCAGGAAAGGTATAGGACGTTATCATGAAATAAAATGTGGTTCGACACTGGTAAAAGTAAATATTCATACGTTCTGTGAAGCTTTCTTTTTTCTATAACCGCGTGTATTTGATTTCAACATTTAAACTTTTTGCTTCGTTGCAGTCTTCTGGAGAGAGAGAGAGAGAGAGAGAGCAATAAAAGCAAAGGCAGGGAGATTAACCAGAGGATAATTAATGTTGGCTGCCCTGCACAATGAAAATAGGTGCGAAGATGAGAGAAAAAGAAGATAAGAACGAACAACATAAAACTATATTTGTGGGCACTGTCAATCAATCTGTGAAGGACACCGCGAAATCGACACTGTGCATGAGTAGATGGCAGTTTTCAGAGTGCGAACTAGATCTCGTTCCGGTTCTTCGAGTCGGTGGCAGCTGTCTGGCGAAAATATACCACCTGTCCTCGCAAGTGGCCGTATGCAAGTTGCTGGCTCCATTCGCGTACCGACGAGGAATCCGGCTGCCAGAGGTCAGCACCGACCTTCGAACACGATGTTGGGGATCGATGTCTGATGAAGCTGTAGCAGACGTCCTCGTCTGCTACAAATTTCTACTATTGGGCAGTTAGAGGCGCTGAGGCGACCATGTATTCACGCTTCAACATTAAATCTAGTTGCCACAATGTAGTGCGACTGCCACATCATTGAAGAAATAGGTGGGGGCCCAATCCATTCGGTTATGTACCCTATGAAACACCCGCCTCCGATCACTTAACAAAATTGTTAAATGATCAACTGCTTAAGATTGCGGAAAGGACTGACCTATAGCTGTATTTTACTCTGGACTAGTTTTTAACCTCCAGAGATCAAGGATTTCTGGAATCAAGACGCTACGCAGCGGCTGCAACCCTGCTATTAGAGTCATTTGCAATATGTTGTGGCCATGCTTCTACACTGACTACTGCAATCAACATATTATTCTGCAATCGAAGTGGTAGAATACTTAAAGACACTATGCGATGCCAAGTGTTTGTGCTGTAAAGATCACAAATAACTGGCAATTTAAAGCGTGTTAAATTTAAATTTAAAGCGGCATGCTTGCATCACACGGAACCTTCGGCACGGTTACGCTGATGAGATCCAGGTCACTGGTTCGATCCCCGCTGCGGCAGCCACTTGCAAAAAACGAAACGAAAAAACGCTGACGCACTTAGATTTAGGTGCGCTTTCAAGAACCAGAATTATTCAGGATTCGTCCAGAGTTCACGACTACAGAGTGCCTCATAATGAAATTAGGTTCCCGCACGTAAAACCCCATAATGCTGCTTTCTTTTCTTTTTTTTTTTTTTTTGTTCGACGCAGAACCCATTTAGCCATTTCAGAATTCTTGGCAATCCTTGCAGCCCTATTTTAAACAGCGAATACCAACTCCCAGCGTCGTAAAAAAAGTTCTATTTTCTTTCCCGCGCTTCCTCGACAAGAAAAGTGCGTCGTTTCGGGGAAGCCGTCGCAGAAACGTGTGGCGCAGACTCACAACGACCTCCCGTCCATTACCACTACACAGTGGACGGCGAAATGGCATCGCCGCGCGGGAGAGGAGGCTCGTCGTCGTCGGCATATCTGGCGCGGTCACTCACTTTACGCGCGCGCGAAATTTCCCAGGAAGTCGAAGGCGTTCGCGGATCTAGTTTTGGAATGCGGCGTGCGTCCCCGTGCCGCCAGCGCACGTGTCGTGGTCGCGCTTAAAGTGAGTGCGAGTGTCTCCGCGTGGTTGTGCGTGCGTGTACGCGTCTCTGTGAGAGTGCGTCTATGTATGCGCGTATGCACTCACAGTGCGTAACCCGCCGTGGTTGCTCAGTGGCTATGGTGTTGTGCTGCTGAGCACGAGGTCGCGGGATCGAATCCCGGCCACGGCGGCAGCATTTCGATGGGGGCGAAATGGGAAAACACCCGTGTACTTAGATTTAGGTGCACGTTAAGGGCCCGTTTATGTTCGAGCCGCCCATAGCCGCACCGCACGCGTGCGGTCGCGCGAGAAAATTGCACATATCGACCACTTGTGCATAAATTTACGTTTACACAGTGTAAACCGTACACCTTGGAGGCACGCCGTAGTCCTCCACTACGGCGTGCCTCATAATCAAAAAGTGGTTTTGGCATGTAAAACCCCAAAATATTTTAACTCACGGCGCGTACGTCTGTGTGCCTGCACACGTCCGCTATCATGTGCGCGTGTGAGTGGCCGTCCTTGTGCGACGACGACGACGACGAACGCGGAGCATACAGACACGAGAGTGCCACGCGTTTTTTGCTGTAGAGGTCATCTCGACAACTGAGTGATAGCCAATCGCCTCCGCTGTACGATAAACAGCCTGACTTATCGGATTGCTCGCACGACTCAACATCCCGACTTTCTTTCTCTCTTTTCTTTAGAGCGCAGCTCTTAAGCGCCCGTTCATGCGGCGAGCGTCAGCGTCCTATTTCGTAACCGAGCGAACGAGCCCAGCGAAAGATGAGAGCGAACGCGGAGCGCAGCGGCGGATGAAATAACTCTGTGTGCAAATTAGCGCATACTGGGTATAGATGGCGCTAGTTATAAAGTATCGCGCACTCTACAAACGGTTACGATTAATTATACTCATCTTATATTACGTACTTCGTTGCCGACTATTGCTACGGGCTCTCAGCCTGGCCCGCTCTTATTTAATACCACTGTCATCTTCATACGACGTCTACAAATTACCTACCCAACCCTTAGTTCTTTTTCTGGAAGGGGTTACAAGATAGCCAGATCCCGGATACGCCACACCATTGCGAGTCAACAAAACAAGAAATTGTTGATCCTTATTTCGTAGGAATCGGTAGAACACGAAAGTGAAACGTCTTTTCGCAGAGACTGTTGCATGTTTGCTTGGTGAACTCACGCTCCGCTGTAGCAGCGAAAGGCGCACGGTTTGCGGGTCGGCAACCGTGTTGCGAGTTTGCTTGGCAAGCGGCGTCATGTTGGCGAGCGGCGTCCTGTGGTATTCTGCAAGAGTCCACCTGGTGGACTGTCCATTTCGGCCGCTGCTGATTGGATGCAGCTGTACGAGAGAGGAGGAGGCGAGCGGCTCTAGCCAAAGCCACCTAGAAGCAATAGCCAATCCGCAGTGGCCGAAATGACTAGTCCACTAGGTGGACTCTTACAGGTTACCCCCCCCCCTCCTGCCGAGTTGCTTCGGCAAATGTACGAGCATTTCGGTCCTGCTCCGCAGTGTCTTGGGCAGCCAGTTGAGTGGCGACGCGAGGAAACTTCACGAATGCGAATGGCAGAGTTCGCCGCGGACGCGCGGAGACGTTCTGCTTCGCGCTGGAGTGTCTCTCGCCGGTGTTGCGTTTCGCCTGCGACACGCGGTTTTGCCGGCGCGACTGCGGCGGGGCGGCAGACATTTTGGCCCGTTTGGCGTCGCCGCAACGCTCCCCGCCAGGCGTTTCCAGGCGTTTCCAGGCGCGACTGCGGCGGGGCGGCAGACATTTTGGCCCGTTCGGCGTCGCCGCAACGCTCCCCGCCAGGCGTTTCCAGGCGTTTCCAGGCATGTTCCGATGCCACGTGTCTTCATGTGCGTGTGTGAGTGTATGTGCCATTGTGGCCGAACCAGGCGATGCGACAGCAGGGGTCACCCTCTCCTTCCAGTCATTGTGCCCGAACCAGGCGATGCGAAAGCAGGGGGTCACCCTCTCCTTCCAGTCTTTGTGCCCGACCGGCGGCAGTGTGCGTCACCTTAGCCCATTGTACAATCACGTGCTCGTCTATTGAGGGGTTCCTTCTTGCCCTCAACTGCGAGAGTATAAAAACAGCTGCCCCCGGACGCCAAAAAGGAGGGCTCCGATTTCTTCTGTTGAGTAAAGTGCTCTCCCGTCTCTCTACTTCGGTCAACCTGACCGCCAACTCTTTGCGATGTTAAAATAAACAAGTTGTTTTGTTGTTACCAGTCGACTCATGCTTTGCCGGGACCTTCGGATGCTTCCAGTTGTACCCCAGGCCGCCAGGCCAACGCTACCCTTGGGGCTTGCGACCCAGGTACAACCACGGGCGTCAGCGCCGAGTTCCCAACAACCGATGCCATCGGTGGGATCCAAACACCGGGCCAAAGCGCGATTCGCTCGTCGACGTCGTTGTGCCTTTCTGCGCCGCTTAACGCAGCAGTTTTCTCAGTTGGTAGCATCGCAAGTGAAGCAGTAGGTGGCGTGTATAAGTACTGCGGATGCTTGTTGAAGCTGCACTCCGTAGGCGACGAAGCGTCAGAGGCTAATCGCACGCGATAGACAAACCACGTGCTGAGACTGCGTCGTCACCTGACCAAAGGGCCTACAGAAGGCCTACCCAAGAATGAGTTTTCACGAGTAGTTAACAGACCGCGACAGATAAACCACGAGTTCACCATTCAAGTTTATAAGCCATACCACAAGCCGCATGCTTTCCGTGTGAAAGAAAAAGAAAAAGATGTATAGTGAAAGAAGAATAAATACCACGTGCTGAGACTGCGTCGTCACCTGACCAAAGGGCCTACAGAAGGCCTACCCAAGAATGAGTTTTCACGAGTAGTTAACAGACCGCGACAGATAAACCACGAGTTCACCATTCAAGTTTATAAGCCATACCACAAGCCGCATGCTTTCCGCGTGAAAGAAAAAGAAAAAGATGTATAGTGAAAGAAGAATAAATAAGTATGGATCACCGCATTATTCCATACCGCGTTTTATCGAGCGATAACGTTGCAAAGAGTACCTTCATTTCGCTATCTGGAATAAGGCAACGCATTTGGGGAGGACATGACGAGACCATCGTAACGACGTCACGCTCGGGACCGAAACACAAACATTAATTCTCCGGTCGTAGTGCCACTTTGCCTGAAAGCTTGAGCATCCGGCGGAAAACGCACATCACTCTCGTAATGTGAGGGTTCGCTTACTAGAGCAAAAGACGCATTGCCTTATTGAACGCGTCTCTTCAATCGCCCGCGAGAAGGAATAACACGGGTGCAGCAAATGCACAGGCTTGCTTTTTTAGCAGAAAAGAGACAGAACAAAACACAGAAAAAAAAGGAGTGTGCCCTGGCGTACTTCCTTTCAGGCCACGTGTCCTTTTTCATGCTCTACCATAAATTAAAAAAAAAGAAAACATGCAGTGTTGACTAAGACTAGCCACGTGCTGCAGCAACGAATCTTAACTGCAGCCCTTGGCTCTTCACGCGCGACTGGTTGCGGTGCCGAAGAAAGTTCTCCAGTTACCCGGAGACGTTACGATTCCTGGTTATCAGCAGAAAACCACTGTGCGGATGCAGTAAAAAGCACTGCTTCTGCATCGACTGTTTGTGTGGCTTTGCTTTTCACGCGGCTCGCGTTTCTTTTGCCCCTATTTCTCCTATTGAAGTAATGGCACCCTTAAGAAATGCTTCTGCCTGCGTCTTTTCTTTTACAACGGCGAGGCTGAGAAGCATGTGCGGAAGTTAAAAGACTGGTATGTGAGACACGTGGGCACGTCGTGCTATAGGCACAGAAACGATGAGAAAAACAACAAAGAAAATGTTTCGGGCAACGGCTTTATGCGAGTCTTATTTTATCTATTTGGAACTCTGCCTTTCAAATCTTCCCGGTGTAAACAAGTTTTTTTCTTCTTCATGGCAATCATTTCAAGAGCCCTAGAAGTACTCTGAAGAATACCGCACGCACCCAATTTGTTTCTATTTTCTTGCCACCCCTTTTCATGAAGAGCAGAAAAATGAGCCACAAGGCCCTCGGCAATGGTCACTCGAATGCGTATCGACCTTTCAATATTTCGTAACTCGGACTTTCGAGAACTTGCTTACATTGAAGAAATTGAAGCGGCGTGCGCTATACTTGAATACTTATGTATTTTCTTACAGCTTCTTAGGATGACAGTTCCACGCCTCTTCACACATAGTCGACAGATAAGCAATATCGCTCTACTCTAATTACAGCGCTGTCTTCCTTTACAAGGCACTGAATTAGTTCCTCAGTGATGAAACGGAAAGAATCAGTTGATGATATAGTACCGTTTCTAGTAATATTTCCAGGGCTTGCTGGGTCTTCTGCTACAGTTACCCAGTTGCATGGATAATTCTTTATTAAGGACCCAAGCCAGACCATTATCCAGGGCAGCATTAGACATACGGTGGCTCATTCCTAACAAGACGGAGAATGAGAAAGTTCTAAGAACAGAAGCAGTGAACACGCACACCCATATCTGGGACCCAGCCCTGTATCAAACCAAGCACAACATGTTGCCTGGGGCGACGCATTTCTTGCGTCATGAAAGATGGCATAAAAATTTGCGGAAGATGGGGTTAGGGGTTTCAATTGCCGGTAAGTATTCGGCACGGCTTCTAGCAAGGAGGCGCATGGCCTCGTATAGAGCGGAAGTGAAAGCTCGAAGCTTGTCCGAAACGGGCTTGTTCAAACTGTAAGAGCCTGCATGGTTTTTATACTATCAGGATGACCTTCCAGCTTTATGCTTTGCTTCCAAGCCTGAAACACACTTCTCAGCAGGGAACAGGCCACAACGTCAACAGTTGAAGGCTATGTGAAACGGCCTTGCCTCCACATTACTTTTGAGGTTCACAAGATTACGAGAGGACAACGAAGCTGAGAACGCTCCCTCGAAGTGCTGTTTCCCTCCAAATGGGTCATCAAAATATAAAAAAGTAGATTCGAAAGGCAGAACGACGGTACAGTCTAAACAGTCGTTGTCGCGCTAGTATATACGTTGCTGCACGGAAGAGGCAGCAGGTGAGCGTGGAATTATAGGAGTCTCTACAGTTAACTGCATCTACGTCACTCTGTTCTGAAGGTAACTAGAAACAAGATCTCGTTTTCGAAGCGTCAGTAGTGCACTCGGCTACCGCGGCGGGTCCGGCTTCAGATGCGAAGGCGTCTGCGGGCGACAGCGTTATGGCACCGTGCTAACACGGACTGTTTGGCGCTGTGCCGAAAATGCTGTCGCCCGTATGCACGCCGATAACTCGTCGTCCGGCGCCATAGTCGCGCGAAATATTGCGAAGACGAAAGCACCCTTTGAAATTCATTGTCCGAGGATACCGGCTCTTGACACTGCCAATATTTCGCCACGTTGTTGAAGCTGTCTATTTATATTTGTTTTATAATACCTCACGCGGGAAGGGGGTAGGAGGGGGGCGTGATAGCCATCATCTCATGTGCGAGACATTACGCGATTCTAATACGTTGGCATTTAAAGCCAGTCAGTGCTGAGAAGATGACGAATTTGAGGATAAGGAGGATTTCGATAATGTACAAGAAAGCACCGCTGCACCCGCTCTTGGTTTTAGTCAAGGACGCGAAGCTTCTAGGGCGGCCATGAATGCGCCTCACTTTTCCCAGCTAACCTATAGACGTCCTTTCGATCCCGCATTCGTGTAGAAATGTTTTCATGCTCATCGCTGAAAGACAGTGTTTTTATCCTGCAAAGCTGCCTGCATGTTATTCGGAACGGGTCCTTAAACTAGTTGGGCAGAACAATAGGAAAAATTCAGATCCAATGAACGTGCTGGAATCCATGTGAAGCGAACCTTTGTTTTCTTCGTCAATAAATCTCATACAGTTGATGATGGTGCGTACAATTTTGGCAAACCTGCCATGGTAGCACCGCAGCTCTGGCACTGCGGTGCCAGGGTCGAAGTCGCGGGTTTGGGCTGGGTCGCGGAGGGTGCACTCCGGAATGTGGACGGAGTGCGAAAACAAAACAAAAAAGAAATGCTCATGCATCGTGTATTAGGTGCACGCTGAAGAATACCCAGGTGGTTAAATATTATTCCAAATGCCTCCCGCTGCGACGTGCTTCATAATCACGTAATTGAGATGGGCACGTAAAAGAAAAAAAAAATGGAGTTTGATTTTGAATACATTTGTGTGTACTTTCATCCTTTGCAGCGTGAAACTTCGTGCATATCTTCTTAAATGTTTATCCACGACAAAGTTAAGATCATAAACACCAGGTAATTTGTTTCGTTTATGTTAATGCACTACTGCTAAAACAAGCTACGTCAAAAGACAAGAACCAAATCAGGCGTACGCATCGTATCAGACGTGTACGCAGCGATGTCACGAGGGTGGCGATGTATGAAGTTTATCGAGGAAAAGAAAACAAGAAAAAAAAGGGAATACGATAAGCTCGTGCGCACAGAAGTACGACACAAATCCCGATATATTTAAAGATTCTGTACGTTCTATTAATCTTTCCCTCCCCTTTTCCCTTCCCCCGTAACGGGTAGCCAACCGGGCTCAGTCCCGGCTAACCCCATCGCCTTTTATTTATCCTTTTCCTCTCTCTCTCTTATCCCGCCATGGCACACACTCGTTATGGAGGACTGACCAACAATGCACTAACAAGCACAGTAACGAATGGTCGAGTTAAGGAAAATCAAAGAAAAATAAACAATCAGTTGATTGTAACGCGTTGTTGCATTAAGAGGTTAATGTGCCTTAGAAATCCTTATAAGCCGTACGCTATATGTTCATGGCTTACATGGATGTTTTTATTTTTCGTTGTGCGCAACAGAGGTGCGCTTATTTTCACTTCTTTGTTGGTTACCATAAACAGGAGTTATAGGGAGTGTTTCTGCGAAGAATAAGTAAATCAAGTAAATATCTCTGGTGGGGGATGGCATCATTTTAATCCTTGAGCTGGATAGCTGAAACCAGTGGACATTATCTTCGCGGTAAATCGCAATGTATAATCGAAATGGTCTGTCTATTCGCCTGACCAGAATAGAATTCAGTTTTTAGATATTAGCCTGATTTTAACACCAGATTAGCCGGGTGCGCGTTTATTGCGTTTCCCTGGATCCAGTAAAAATTTATTCACTCACTCACTCACTCACTCACTCACTCACTCACTCACTCACTCACTCACTCACTCACTCACTCACTCACTCACTCACTCACTCACTCACTCACTCACATCACACGTGCTGGATGTACTCGCCACGAGCCCGAAAAGACCTGTTGTATGATTATGCTCATTCCAAGACGGTAAAACGGGTCATTCGTATGTTCTATTTGAAAGGAGCCTTCGACAAGTCATGTGTTCACCTGGTACATGACAACCTGAACAACAAAGTTAGTAGATTGTTGAAAGCTGGTTTCCCTACTTCAGTCGGGGTCGCTGTGGCGCAGAAGATCCTGCAGAGATTGAAGGCTATAGAGCACCCCAGGAAGGTCATGGTCAAGAAATAATAATAAAAAAAATATCCGACCGGCGGTTGTCCCCTATATTCGTAGGGTGCCCCACGACATGAAGAACAATCGCTACGCTTTGTCGGTGGTACTTTCCGCCCCACACAAGCTGGCCTCACTGCGTCCCCGGATCGCCTCCGGAGAAAGGAACGCGCGAGACTATACATTAAGCGTCACCTCTCAGTTCGTGGCGTGCTCGGCTGCGGTTGTATACGAAATCCCCCTGACCTCTGGAAAGGCCTCAGTCAAATGGGCCGATGTATAAATAAACGACTAAGCATTTTTTTTTTTATCAATACTGTAGGTCTTCTGCAGACCCATACGGGGAGCGGGCTTACATCATCATAGGCATGTAATAAGATACAACAAGTTCTCTTTGGCTGCACGTGATCATCCGCGTCGGCCTTAGCTGGCAAGAACAAAAATTTTGAGACGCAGTTGTGACCAGATGGTACGTGGGCTTGCTGAGGCTTTTTCATAAAGAACAAGGACAATTATTGTGTCAGTGACACGTAGGCCAGATTTTATCACAATGAACGCGGATTTCCAGCAAGCGCGTATAGGCGATGGTCTCGCAGACATTAAGTTATAAATATGTGCGTTCCCAATAAAATCCAGTCGCGAGCCTGCCCCCGTCCTTGTGCTCTTCTCGTCAATGTTTCTATTGCGCAGCACCTTGTTTATATATATATACATATATATATCTGTGCGTGTGGGCGCGTGCATGTGCGTGTGCGTGCATGTACTGATGTACTGACAATGTCGGCGAATAGGAGTTCAGGAGGCCGAATGCAGGCTGCTCGTACAGAATTGGTAATCATCATATTTTAATGGGAAAAACAATCATTCCTTATAAATGTGATAAGTGTGGCGGAAGTTTCGGCATGTTTTAAAGGGCAAGTTCATTCTTATAATGCATTTTGTCTCTGTTGTCAAACCTCTAGCGAATCTCCGTTTGCCGGTGTGCGCCATAATTGCCATACTGTCTGTTTATTAATGCTGGCTGATATCAACGGAAGGAATTAAGAGAAACCCCGTTCGGTTCTGTATAGAAAAAAAACAGAGCCATCTGGCGGAAAAGTCAAAGCAATGAAAGATAACTTACTGTACTATAAGAAATTCGCAAAAAGAAAGCGAGTCATCGTGAAGCAAGTAGATTGGGTTTTCTCAGCGGCTGAGCACGCATCCCTTTGACTTTTTCCAAAAGAGGAGGTTCGCTGAGAAATACTGTGACACATGAAAAAAAAATCTACGCAAGCGGTCCACACGGTGCTTCTAAAATGTTCCAGCTTAAAGATGAGGTAGCTCGAAAGAATGAGAAAGTTCTGGCCGAAACGATCTCAGGATAACCGCCGACGGTAATGCTGTTAGCATTGAAGCATTTCAGCGACACGCCGTACTGCCGCCGCTGAAACGCGTTCCGTATGAGGTGTGTACTGCAGGTGGGATGCTCTGTCGCGTTTTCTTCTGGACACGCCGCGACATCTAGCGGCGCCGCCTCGAAATCCGTGCGTGGCGAACGTCCGAATATATACTCATAGCGATTGCTTCAGTATGTAATTACGATTGAGCCGAGCACCGGAGCATTTTTAGAGGATTTTTTTCCTTCTTGTCATTGAAGAGTGGCGCATATCCAGTGGCACAGCTCTTACCCAGTGGCTCAAGTTGGCGTTAAAGAGGTTCATTGAACAGCGGCACACGCCCAGTGTCACATACCCAGCCACCTAAGCTGGGCCAACCGTTGGTTTCGAACACTGTTCCCTCACTACACCAACTCGATAGACTATCTACTAGTGAGCCGACTAGGAGTGAAAGCTGTTAGATACCGATGGACAGCAAATTCAGTGAAATTCCGAAAGTATGCCAATCGCAGTAAAAAAAATTACCGACGATTACGTTACTTCCTAATGCGAAATTTCAGCGCAGCAAATAAGCTGTTTCACCTTTTCGATAGATTGAGGCAAAGAAATCGAGCAACACATGTATGCGCTATCACAGAATTTTTTTTTGTTTTTCACACGTATTCCTTTAACAAAGACTCCACTAACAGTTCTTGACAGTCATGAAGGAAGCTTTGTGGTCGGAGAAATAGACTGATATATGTTCGACTTGGTACACCAATGCTTGATTCTCAAAGACGAGATCTATACAAGTGCCTCGCGAGGTTGTCACAGCCGTGGGACGCGTTACGAGCGAGAGGAACGGGATGTTCTCCGCATAAGTGTTAGGAAATTGCTGTTTGTCTTTATGTCAAGCCGCCACCGATCTGGCTCTCTGATTGCCACCGCACAGGGCGAACGGCAGCGGCAATTTCGGATCGGGCGGTGCACATATACAGATCCGCCGCCACCGATCTGGCTCTCTGATTGCCACCGCACAGGGGTTGCATTGGAGGAGGAGCGAAGAAAGGAATTAAGTTCGAGCCGGCGCTTTGACAACCGGAGACTCGCAGGAAGAGGGGGGAGGGGGGCGGCGTGTACACCCAGCGGCAAACGATGGGGGCAGAAGCGCGCGCAGCAAGCGGACAACACGATAAAGGGAGGAGGGAAGAGATAGCAGCGACTGACTGATGCAACTGAAGAGCACCCTATCCGCCACACAAGAACAGGGGGGGGGGGACCCTTTCCTCCTCTTTCTGCATGGCGGCGACGGTGTTCTATGCAGTCACGTTATCTTGACTCTCTAGCGGCGACAGCGGCATCCAGCGGTATCAGTCGGTCGCTGCTAGCGCTGGGGGGATGAAAGGGGGGCGGAGCTGGTTACGAGGCCGACGACAACGCCGACGACGACGCGAAACCCAGGAACGGACGCCAAAGAGCTGCGCTCTAAAAAATGGAGGATGCCTCAGCTTCGCCTTTAAGATTGGAACGGGATAGCATTCAAATATCCCTGACCGTTTCTCACGCTTCCCGGCAGCTGCAGCTTATGTAACCGTAATGTTTACCGGGGAAACGCTGGCGGCGAACGCTATGCGCGAAGGTGAGCTTTCTGGTAGAAACGTGACCTCTTGCCTGGGCCGCGATGCGGTGGTGGCGAGCGCCACGTGGAGGTGTTGCAAGGAACTGGGCGCGCCGCTTTATGGCCTTTGAGATTTGCGCGCGCCGGCGTGCGCAAATCTCGGAGGCCATGGCTGCTCTAGGATTGGTAGAAACGCTGGAAAAGGAGTTTGTGCTTTAAGTTTCCTCGTAACAGACTTATGTTTTCTCGTATATTCAAATTATAGTTTGACGCTATCATGCTTGTAAGTTGTGTTTAAGTCGTACCTTACGATTTTTCTAACATATCTTACATACATAAATTCAGTTATTTCAGTAACTTCCCGCGGCACATGGAGGGCCTGCGTGGTTGGGCATGGGCGGTTCGAAACAACGGTCGACGCTGGATGCGGGACGCCGACGCCGGATTTCCCGCGCCACAGGGCCGTTAACGCTATCGCGTTAGAAGATCTATAGTATCAGCGCCCGCACAGAATTCGCACAAGTGGGAAAGCACTGGACCAGCTCTATGGCGATGCCGCGTTTGAGACAGGTATCCTCCAAAACAATAATCGAGTGAAAATGACTTCAATTTTTCAAGTGGGAAACAGATTGCTGCGCCACAATGCTTTGATGGAACATGGCTATAACGGCGCGTTTTGAAGACAAGGCAAAGGTAGAATGCACACAGGGCAATCGCCACCCCGTGTGCATTCTTTCTGTGTCCTGTCCTCAAGACACAACGTTATAACCTTGTTCCATCAAGCCAGCAGCCAACCAGCTCATCTAAGTCTCTTAATTAGCCACAATGGTGGATGACACCATCGTCATCACACTACCCGGTAAACACCAATACAACATAATTAGGTCCACAATTTCTAACTTCCAGCACCGACCGAGACATCCAGACACGGGTCCTGGCACGAGCTGAAGACGTCTTCGACAAGCACAGCTTGGCAGCCTACGTGGCTGAGCCTTCCTTACCTCTTAGCCCTTCGATTAATAAAGTCGTTTCTCACTCTATTATTATTATTATTATTATTATTATTATTATTATTATAGTCCCCCACTCCACTTCTTTTTTTATTTTGTCCAACCCACTTGGCCAATTCCTCGTTGTGGTATGTGCTACTGTCTGGGATCATCATGATCATTATCATTATCCGGAGAAGGACAAAACAAGCACGAGACGCTCCCGCGCGTGCTCCCAGAAAGAAAAAGGTCGAAGCTGCGAGCGGGCGTGCAACGTTAGGTTGTGCCCAGCTGTGACGCCCGAACCAGCACGATAAATCGCCTAACACCCCCCCCCCCCCAAAAAAAAAAGAGCTCCACCACAAACCATGGCGACCTCGGCCACCGCTTCCCTCCTGCTGGTGGTGGCAGCGTGGATGTGCGCGTCCGCGCCCGTCCTGGCCGTGTGCCGCCCCGAGTACCGCAAGAGACCGACTCACACCGCCTGCCAGAGTCCCGCATCTTGGTGCAAGGTAGTCGCCAGCGGCGTGAGCGCGGCCGAGCGCACCCTCATTCTGAAGATCCACAACGACTTCCGGAGCCAGGTCGCGCAGGGCCGACTACCGGGATTTCCGGCGGCAACCGACATGCAGGAGCTGTTGTGGGACGACGAGATGGCCGACGTGGCGCAGGTGATCATTTGGCTGCTTCTCCTTGCTGTTCCCTTTGCTAGAACTCTCTGGAAACTGGCCGCTCCTTTGGCATTGTCATGGAGTCGCTGTGTGCGTTTTTTTAATGGAACATTTTGACTAGTATTGCAAGGACTATAGTATTGCCTGGGATCCTATTGTGGGCCACTCTAAAAGATGCCACACTTTCAAACCCACCGTTAATTGTTAGCTCTGATTCGCTCGCAAGGTGGTTACGCCTGCTCTGATTGGCCGAAAACGCAAATATATAGAGGAATTTGACAATATGGCGGAATTTCGGCGTCCACGATGGCGCCCCCGTTTCAGATCGGTGCGAGAGAAAACCTGCACGTAGGCGAACGGGGAGCCACTCGACCCATGAATAGGAAGTGGGAAGCGGAAACACGTTAGCGCTGCTTCTGTTGTAGACAGACATTATAGACGTAGATGCAAAGCTTGTAAAAGGGAGGGAGTGCAGACACATAGCTCGTGCCGTGCTGCAGACGCCACGTCAGCCACGAGATCGAAATTCGGTCTGGACGCAAAGCCGGCTCAGGAGGACCTATACGTCAAAGCACCTCCGAGTTCTCCGAGCTGTAGCGCAGTGCTTTGCATGGTCCGTGCCAGTGTTATGCGAGGGCTCCGTTTTGACCGGCTGAATTGTAGCACGCTCCACCAAAGCGCTAGGAAAGCGCCCGGGTGAATGTATACCTTAAGAGAAATATTTAAAGAACCGCTTGAACCATTATTCATAACACATTTACGACTCCCGTTACAACGGCGCCAGATGTTTAGGAATGTTACCAGAGCGTTCTACTTGTAAATTTTGTCAACTCCTGCACAAAGGGAACGCCCTTAGCACGATGCAGTGTCCGATACAACACGCGGAGTGTTGGAAGGACGATTTGTACAAGAGTAATCTAGAAAGCTTACTGCATGTCGCTTAACGGCGCCAGCGTGGTCAACAGTTCAACATGTGGATTTACTTTCCCTTGCGTAGATATCCTACTTCAACATCGTTTCCATCAAAATGGTGAAAGGCACTGCCTATGTTGCTTTTGGACGCTATAACGTCAGGCGATTCCAAACTTTTCTACTACATTTCTGCAATTAGCCCTCCACGACTGGTCAAAAATTTCTGAGGCCACCCCCTCTTCGCGTGTCGGTCACGCGAAGTCAGGAAAATATACCCCTCATCTGATATGGCGTGTGCACGCGGATTATGGGCGATTGCACCAAACAAAAGAAAAACAATTATTTCCAATTCTACACTTTTTTTCACCATCAGCACTCTGCTATCTTGTGAAAAGTTTTCGGACTGCGCCCGCTTCGCCTTTCTGTCACTCTGCGTCAGAAAACCGCGGAAGCTCAGCACCGTAATGTGACGGGCACTCATTAAAGATGCATCAATATGCGGAACGAAACTGATTTTGTTTTTCATAATAGCTGGAGGCTGACCCGTTTCGAAATGATTAGAAGACTGTTGCCCGCCGAACGCTCTGGCATTGGCTACTCGAATCTGCCGACGAGAATGGATTTATTTCGCATAACAAAAATTTTTCCGGGACAGTATAACGTTGCCGAGCCCTTTTGCGACGTACACGGCATCGCTCTGCCAACTTTTCTTAACCGATGATTCGTTTTAGCCGGCACGCTGCCGCGATTTTCTTTCATACCAGTCACGGTAAACTAAGCAAAGAGAAGGGGACCAATCGCCGACGCCGGCGATTGGCCTCCTTTCCCACCATTATCCTCCTCATGCACTTATCTACTTTTACTGTACTAGCTCGGCGCATCAAAACTCCCTCCACTTCTGTGTGCTCCTCTCCTCTGGTCAGCGAACAACATTAAAAAAAAACTGTCAACGTAGATAATGCTATTCGCTTTGAAAGCAAACGAAAGTCACCTCCTATAAACGTGCAGGGCGTTTTATTGGCCTGTTCAAACAAAGCCGTGGGCCACCACCTCATGCTTGCGTCAGCGATTACGTAAATTCTACGTCAGGAGAGTGGAGTAAAAAGAGATTTGAATAGTTTTACGTTATAGGGCCCCTTGTTTGCCACCTGTTGGCTGAAAAGAAAGTCAAGGTCAATGCCCTGTGATTAGTCTTAAAAGGAAGATCAGAAAGGTCCATCTTTCTCATTATCCTATGGGCAATTATCTCTAACCATTCTGACGCGGCTCTAGATTGCGCCGCTTGTAGCTGGCTTCCGAGCTCGGTACTACAGCACCACATGCTGAAATGAAGGGTTGATCTTGAAACACCCGCTGGCTGGTGGAGGACAGAGGGTTCATTGTTGGCCTCGGGTACCTCTGAAAGCTTTCACGTTGTGAAAACTTCTGGCTCGGTGTTGCAACTTGCAGTGCACTTTGACGACGAATGGGCCGGTCATAGGTCTCACGTTGTGCCACAGCCCTTAAACCTTGTTCCATATATGTTCCAGATAAAACAGCGTTGTTTCGACTAAACACATGCGAAGACTACTGCTGTCATTGTAGGTTACACACGCGAACAGTGCCATACACGGAGGGACTCCTCTAAATTTCCAGAAGTCAGCTTTAAATGGCGCCTGTTGCAGACGTGAGAACTGATTCGAGGTCGGCGTACCCACATGCATTTGCCAGCATTATTAACGTTAGGTGTTTCTCTTATGGTACGCGTCGGAAACAGTGCGGCGAAAACTTAGATAAGGCAGAAGATTCAGTGATGACTTAGCGGTAAATGCGAGAGAAATGCGTCAGCCTTACCTCGGTCGTATTTCAGGTCCCGGATCCCTGACCTAAACCGTGCTGATTACGTTGCAGAGCACAATTCAGAAGCTCACTTTACACACGTCGTGTTTCTTCGAGGAGCTAAGTTTGTGTACCTGTGCGCGTGCGCCTATGTACACACCCACACCCACACAGGTATATATATATATATATATATATATATACTTGTGTGGTGTGTGTATATATTACAGGTGTACAGCTGTATATATATTGTTACACACGAGGTGTTTAATGGAGAACCAGATGAATCTGGTTGATAGGCGCGTTTTGAACGGTCCCGAGGCAGCTTGGCTCACGTCGTTCTCTTCTTCTTCCACCTCGTTGTGTGCGCGGCAGCCGTGGATCATAACAGAGTTCGTGACATTTCCCCGCTGGCAGACGAAGCCCGCCGCGCGAGTCAGTCATCTCGTGGGTTGTAACGCCTCAGACGCGCGACGTGCGTCACTTCAGCCTTGGCCGAGCGTTGTCCACTGTTCGTGAGACGCGCAATGCGATAGTTCACTTCGCTGAGGCGCTCCAGAATAACGTAGGGGCTGACGTAGTGGGCGAGAAACTTCTGGCACAAGCCACGCTTCCGCAATGGCGTCCAGAGCCACATAAGGTCACCAGGATCGAAGTAAACATGGCGGTGACGCCCGTCATAGCGTATCTTTGATCGGTCCTGCAATGTCAGGGTGCGTAGCCTAGCGAGGCGTCGCGCTTCTTCTGCTCGACAGAGGATCTCATCAATCGATTCGTTGTCATGAGCGAAGTAGGGAAATATGGTGTCGGGGATGTAGCGCGGTGAACGAGCATAAAGAAGAAAAAATGGTGAGTAACCAGTAGTCTCGTGTCTCGCGGTATTGAAGGCATAGGTAATGAAGGGCAAGATACTGTCCCAATTCTTGTGTTCTAAATCGTCGCACATGGACAGCATATGGCAAGCGTTCTGTTTGTGCGCTCGACCAGACCATGAGTTTGTGGATGGTAGGGCGTAGAATGGCGGAAGCTACATGAACACAGTCGAAGGGTTGTTTCTTCAACTATGTCCGCGGTAAACTGTCGCCCACGATCGCTGATTACGATGCGAGGAGGTCCATGTCGGAGTATAACGGGAGCGAGCAAGAAGATAGAAACTTCTGTAGCTGTGGCCGATGGCAATGCGGCGGTCTCACAATAGCGGGTAAGGTGATCTACGCAAACCATAACCCAACGATTGCCCTTGGAGGATCGCGGGAAAGGGCCCAGAAGATCTATACCAACTTGCTCAAAGGGGACGCTAGAAGGGGGAACTGGTTGAAGCAGGCCGTGTGGCGCTTGTGGCGGACGCTTGTAGCGCTGGCATTGAGAGCAGCTGGCGACGTGCCGTTCTATATCCTTCCCCATCTTAGGCCAGTAAAAACGTTCTTGAGCCCGGTAGAGCGTACGTGTGGAACCAAGATTACCGGAAGTTGGGTCATCGTGCATGGCTTATAATACTTGGTTGCGAAGGTTCTTGGGGACAACTGAAAGGTAGCGTGCACCGGTGGTCGAATAGCTCTTCACGAAGGCGAAAGCGACTGCCTGCAGGTGACTCCTGCTCCTGTGCTGCCGCGAAGAGTGGTTGTAAGCTCTCGTCCTTGTGCTGCTCGGATATTACGGTACCCATATCCGGAAATTTCCGGGACACAAAAGCGATGTATTTATCAAAGTTGTCCGCATCACATTCAGTTGTTTGAAGTGGCATCCGAGAAA
The DNA here is from genome assembly GCF_050947875.1 of Dermacentor variabilis. Lineage (NCBI taxonomy): Eukaryota > Metazoa > Arthropoda > Arachnida > Ixodida > Ixodidae > Dermacentor > Dermacentor variabilis. The sequence goes on along the minus strand of NC_134570.1, from coordinate 86,735,238 downwards.
GACAATCAGCGTCAGCATGTTGCCGGCCACTTTTGTAGCAAATAACGAAATCGTATTCCTGTAGACGCAGGGCCCAGCGCGCTAGTCGTCCTGAGGGATCCCGCAGATTCACAAGCCAGCATAGCGAATGATGATCTGTTGTCACAGTGAAGGGGCGCCCGTAGAGGTACGAACGAAACCGTTGCACTGCGAAGACGAACGCCAGACACTCTTGTTCGGTAACTGTGTAGTTGCGCTCGGAGCTGCTCAAGGACCGGCTAGCGTACGAGATCACGTGCTCACTGTCGCCGACACGCTGAACTAGCACAGCACCGATGCCTACGCCACTGGCATCGGTGTGAATCTCAGTTGGTGATAAAGGATCAGTGGCGAAGGATTGGTTGGGACGTCAACAGGAACTTGAGCTGGCGAAACGATGAGTCTCATTCTGCAGTCCACTCAAAGGTATATATATATATATATATATATATATATATATATATATATATATATATATATATATATATATATATATATATATATATATATACTGTGTTTCTTTAGCTACACCAAATTTTTAAAATTATATAAAATGTAAATCACGGTAACGACGTTATGCTTACCATTCAAGTGTACAGATTGGCGGCCTCCATATACAGATAAATTAGCGAGGTTACCGTACTTAACTTTCTAATTATCAACAATAGGTGGCTACAGTAAAAGAGTAATTTGGGGCCCGTCCTCGACATTACCTACCTACCCCAACGATTAAATTTTGAATAGCGGATTTCGTGTGGGAGCTACGCCAGCAATTAGTGCCCCTTGGCAGTCTCCTTGAAAGCGAAACTGGCTGAAAAAAAGAGCGTCTGGGTAGCCGATGCCACCTTCCCCCACCTCGCTTTTCGTCACGTCTCCGAGGTCAACGCCGGTCCCGCCAGCGAGCATCTTGCGTTATCTCCTAGCTGTCGGCGGCGTTGGCCTAGCGCTTCAACGCCGGCGGGCCGCCAAATTTACTTCGTCATTCCGTAGGGCGCCACGTGTCCACTTTCACCGACGAAACGGCGTTTCAAGGGCCCAACTGAATGACGAAGTAAATTTGGCGGCCCGCCGGCATTGAAGCGCTAGGCCAACGCAGCAGACAGCTAGGAGATAACGCAAGTGGGACAGGCGGGACCTCGGAGACGTGACGAAAGGCGGGGAGGGGGGGGGGGGTTACATCGACGACCCAGACGCTCTTTCTTCAGCCAGTTTCGGTTTCAAGGAGACTGCCAAGGGGCACTAATTGTTCGCGTAGCTCCCACGTGAAATCCGCTATTCAAAATTTAATCGTTGGGGTAGGTGGGTAATGTCGAGGACGGGCCCCAAAGTACTCATTTACTGTAGCCACATATTGTTGATAATGAGAAAGTTAAGTACCGTAACGTCGCTAATTATGCACGTAATTGCGGACATTTCTCTGTATCTAGAAACTGCCAATCCGTACACTCGAATGGTAAACATAACGTTACCGTGATTTATATTTTTCTAAATTAAAAAAAAAATTTCGTGCAGCTGAGAAAAAACGCCATGTATATATATGTATACGATGCCATCCACGATGCCGTTTTCCCATACACTTTCTGGTATTCCACATCTGCCACCAAGGTTTGTGACTGGTGGCGCTGGCTAACACACCCAAGGTTAGTTCTAGTAATAACACACAAATAACGCAGGAAGTGGATGAGAAAACGGCGCCGCGCTAGCTCATTTGGTACACTGTAAACAAAAAAACACCCAGATGGGCATTTTTTGCTTGTCCTCTAGCGCATGCCCTTTTGTACATTTTTTTGCTCCCATTGAAAGGGCGTACGATAAAACTCCCATTGATGGGCATTATTTGGGCACACAACGGGGGTACCGTAATACGCCCACTTCACCCCCATTTGATTGGGAGGGAGGTACAATGGGAGTTTTGTGAAGGAATTAAAGGCATTTTAGTTTAGGTGCGGCAAGCACGTAGCGAAATGCTTGGTGGCGCGGGTCGCGCGCTTACGCAGCACCAGACGGAACACCGCAGGCCGAAATGTCGAACGCTGGCAATCAAGGCTCAAGGGAACTCGGCCGTCCGTGAGCTACCACCCGAGCAGGCGTCGCACCTGCTCGGAGCGAACGCCGGCGTCCGACACTTTGGCCTGCGGTATTCCGTCTGCTGCTGCATAGGCGCGGCGTACCGCCACGAAGCATTTCGCCGCGGGCTCGCCACACGTGGTCCAATTGACGGCACAGGGCCACCGCTGAATCGACCAAGTCACGCGCACACGTGGTCCAATGGCGAATGAACCAGTCACCGCACGTCTTCATTTCTTTCCTTTCGCTGATCACAGGCCCCCTCCTTGCAAAGCTTTTATACAGTCGTCCTAGCTTATCGGCAGTGCCTCCGAGGCCAGCAAACGCCTTCGAGAGCAGTTGCTACTTACTGAAAGGAAAAATGCACGAGACACACACTGACAGTGAAGAAAATTTATTAGACATCAAATGTAAGAAACATAGTATGTTTACTTCCGGGCCCAAAAGAAAGCACATTTCTGCCCCAGTAAAACAATTTTCTGGATTTTAAAAAAGAACAATGTACATTGTAAGCATGCCAGTTACTAGTATTCTACATGTCCTAACACAATGAAATTAGTAAATGAAAGAAATGCTAAGAAATCTTACCTCGTTTCATACTGAACTGTAACTACAGAGCCATGTGTTTGAATTGTTACTTTGTACTGACACTCCACACTTTTGCACAGACTACATATTGAGCTTGCTTGACTAACAGTAAAACTTCATAATTCAACAACATAATTCTGAACTTAAACTTACAGCGCAAACACCTAAGACAGACCACAAAAGCCAGATACGACACACACTGGCGCTAACTGGCTTCTTTATTTCTTCATCGTCTATGCATATATAAACCCTAGGCCACACAACTGCACAGGCGCCCAGATTACATTACAGAGATCTACCAAATTATCACATATGCAAACGTAGCAAGTCAAATTCAGATGGGTGCAGGGACAAAGATATGTCATTGATGCAATTATCACCTTGACTTTTTATGTGGTAGGCTTCTAAGGCAAGCCGCACGTGCTCATTCTTGCTTTTGCCAAGAATCGACGTGCCATCAAGTCGTGTCTCATAACTGTTGCAAGGGTTTATATGCGCAACAAGGTGCACTCCTCCATCTACATTTTTGTTTACTTTTTGCGCATGTTCCCTGCGTGGTCCCTTAAACACATAAGGTCATCTATCAACTCAAGACAGTTGCTTGCAGGCAGAGTGTTCCTTTGGCATTTTCTGCGCCGAACAAGCTTTTAGAGCTATGCTTCCACATCTGCAGAGAGAGCAGAGGAGGATGCCAAATTCGGCATGCTGCTTTATACGTGTAGCGCGCTGTCGGCGTGGTTTATACCATTCCACTCTCATGTGGTAAGACATAGCTTGGCTAGATAGGGCATTGCGTCAATGAACGACTCGAGGAACATGCGCAAAAGTAAACAGAAATGTAGATAGAGGAGCGCACCTTGGTGCGCATATAAACTCTTGCACAATTGTGAGGCACAACTTGATGGGACGTCAATTCTTGGCAAAAGCAAGAATGAGCATGCGTGGCTTGCCTTAGAGGCCTACCACATAAAAAGGCAAGGCGATAACTGCATCAGTGAGATATCTTTGTCCCTGCACCCATCTGAATTTGACTTCCTACGTTTGCGTACGTGATAATTTGGCAGATCTCTGTAATGTAATCTGAGTGCCTGCGCAGTTGTGTGGCCTAGGGTTTATATTGCATCGACAACGAAGAAATAAAGAAGTTAGCGCCAGTGTGTGTCGTATCTTCCTTTTGTGGTCCGTCTTAGGTGTTTGTGCTGTAAGTTTAAGTTGCTTGAATAAGCCATTCCCAATTAACAGTCGCTTGTATAATGAGGCCGATCAGCGGCATTTTGCATGGACTAGCACACAAATATGATAAATGTCAAAGTACTAAATTAAGAAATTGGGACTCATCACACAAACAAGCTACATAATTTAGTGTAGTTATTGGGATGTATTTCAGAGCAAGCTATTAAAAATTATCGTATTTTACGAACCAGAACCCACCTTCTGATCATGAGACATGCCGTAGCAAGTAACCCCAGATTAATTTGGACAACCTGAGGTTCTTTAACATGCACCTAAGCCTAAGTACACGGGTGCTTTTGCATTTCGCTCCCACTGAAATGCGGTTTTGTTTGCGACTAGATTTGCGAAACTTCCAAACAGGATCCCCCCTATATTTTTACAGTGGGCGCTCTTTAAATGGAGCCTCAAGGGGCCAGGGAAATTGGTTCCATTTACCAGGTGTTCTATTTCTGAGAGACATTCCAGAGAGCCAACCAACTACCAGGATGGTGTCCTGTTTAAGCGGCAGTTTCGCTTAAGCGATTTTTGTTTATCGAGATTCCACTGTAGACCATAATAGTCGATGAGTTGTGTTCTGCATGGACACTTTGGCATGGCTACAATGTTTAGTTGAATATTGTGCAAGCAGCAACATTTCACTGTACCCAGTGCAATATATAAAGCCAGCAATGTAACATATTGCAAATGCAGCCACGAACAAGTACCTTCCCTGATCATATCTAATAGCAGCATCTTTAGACGAAATTAGTCATGCTTTCTCACGTTTAAGTGCCTTGCTTTCAGAAATCAAATCCTCCTTATCACATTGGCCTCCAATTGTGTCATCCCCCGAGCTGAGGTCATTTGGGATTGCATTTAATTGCACTTCAAATAGTATATTGGTCTTATTTAAAAAGCACATGGCATCACAGTCACCACCTAGACATAAAATTGAGGCTGCAACGCAGTAGCAGACATTCTGAGGTAGAAGTGTAACTATTCTTTAAGTGGGATGCATACTCAAAACACTGCAATGCAATTTCAGACAGGGCTGATAGTATAGCAACCAGGACGGATTTAACGGACATAAAGGAGCAAAATTGTGTGAGCTTCGAATTATTATTCTCCCTGAGGATCCATGCTGTCCAATTATAAAATGGGGATCAAAATAAAGTAATTGGATAGCAAACCTGCATTTCATTAAGTAAATAAATTACTGTTCATGCTACTTTCCAGGGTGCACACTACCTTCTCTTTGAATGTGAATTTGTTACCTTGCCATGGGTTGCCAAATGTATAGGTGTATTGTTGGTCGAGGGTGGTGGAACGGATATAGGTCTCAGGCTAGAGGAAATACTTCGACAAGGAGACTTGCCAGGTTGAACGAATGTCTCGGGCTGGAGCCATTTGGTTCCCTTGCAAAGATGTTGGCTCCAGCGTGAGACTTCCTTTGTTGGACAACTGTTGACGACTAATGTCGCCATTGTTTTCATTTACCCTCGCCTTATTCAACCTATTGCTCCACGCAGGTGTTGCACTTTCTTTCAAAAATAAAGATATTAATGAGCTCAAAGGCTTTGTGCATGGCTGCGTCCCCAAGTGCAAAAATTTCTTTTCAATGAATGAGAGTTGGTACCTTTTTTGGGGAATTCAATAGGAAGAACCAAAAATTAAGCTAACAGACTGGCTATGACGACAAGTAAACATGAATTGATGTGGAGTGCCACTTCATTTCACACCAGGCTTGGGGCCAGCCGGACTTCTTCCTAAAATTGAGAAAATTTTTCTCATGAAATACATATTAAGAGTATTCTCTTCATAATCTGAAAATTAAAAAATGGTTATCTGGTTATTCATATTTAGTTGCGAACAGTGCGAAGGACACTGGCAAAGTAAGGGCTTATACAGTAATGACACATAGTACTGGCAGACAACAGATTTAATTTTAGAACAGACAAACAGTTACGTACCTTAAAATGCTTCCTAAAAGCCATAAAAAAACCAACGCAGGAAGCAGTTGTATGTATGTAATAATGTATGTGCATGAAAAATACATCTGATCATTGGTTTGCAGATTTACTTGTCAGTTAGCAAAACGTGTTGCACTGAAACATTTCTCTTACAATTTGTCAATTCTGTGGGCTTTGATTATTGCTCGGGTCAGTTTATTGCTGTTGTTACTGCTATTAGGGTACGGTGAAGTGTAATGAAGATGGGCTAGTGTTACTGACAACTATGAAAATTGGCAAATTTCGCTGCACCAGGATAACGCACGCATTGTCCTGCTGCAGTGAAACTTTCCAGTAAACTTTCAGTTGTCTGTAGCACTTTCCTGCCTGTCTCGCCTCACACTGTTCCATCTATTGCTTCACCATACTGTAATATGCACCCCCAACTGACACAAAATTCTGCCCTTCTGAAGTACTTACTGCTACTTCGAACTCGTCACATTGAGGCCGCCAGCCGTACTGAGCCCAATGTAGTATAAATGCATGGACTGGCAGCTCCTGCCATGGATTTATTCTGGTGTAATGACACCACAGAAGCAAACGAAGACAAAGACATGCAGGGCACAAGCGCCTATCCTCAACTCTGGCTTTAATAACAAAACAGACATCACATACAACACGTAGTGACATGAAGTGACGTCATTATTTCAAAAACAAATTCTTCGTGCAATGTAACTGAGAATGACTGATGCATTTGTCCTATTTGTGCTAATCTTCCAAAGCTTAATTATCTTATGTACGTCTGCTCATAATTTCTGGCTACGAGTTTTGAAGAACACAGGAACGAACCAATCTATTTTGCAGTGCATCACAATGTGCGGATGAGAGTTGTTGCACACAAACTTTATTAGCCTCAATCTCAAATTATTACAATGTGTGTCTATGCAATGCAAGCATGACTGGATGGGAATGGCAGACTGTACATAACCTCCGTTGCACAGTGCACCGCCTGCAAATTGTGCTGCATGCAACAAACAAATTGATTTGTTTTCCTGGCTTCAGTCTTTTTTTCTCATCAGAGCAAATCTCTCCACGTCTCATACAGAAAAAAAAATTTGTACGTAGGAACCAGCTACACAATTACCCATGAAAATTACAAATGCATACGAAACAACTGCAACCACTTTTTTACTTCATCATCATTCATTATATTCCATATCCATGCCTAATTTAGTTGCACAAATCATTGTTTTCTCAGGCCCTTGCTAGGAGAGTTTTGTGCTGTAACAAAAGGCAGAAGCCAAAAAAAGGAAAAGGTTGGCTGTGGCTTGAAGCACAATATGCATCTAGTGAGCTAGGCCGCAAGCGTTATGTAGTCTGCTGCCATCATAAAGCCGTGCCTACATCGGACAGATGGGATGCTCTATTAATGCGAAATGAGGGAGATTGAGGGAGTATGAGTCATCTGTGTGAAACAACCCTCCCTCACACGATGTTAGATACTGCAAAGAATGGGACTGCAGTCCTGTGTTCCACAAAACTTGCGTTGTAGCCAGGTATTACGACCTGACAACATGAAAGGTAATTGTGGCTTGCAACATTTAAAAAGAAGGACAAATGTATCACTGATCCATAGTTGCACTGCATAAAGAATTTCTTTTAACAGGTATTATCACATCATGTCTCCACCTTTTATTAAATATTGCCTGCTTCCTTATTTTAAAGCTTGAAGTGAGATCCGGTGCTTGTGTCATTTGCGTACATATCTTTCTTCGTTTACTTTTTGTGGTGTCATTACACCAGAATTTGCACAACCAATGGCCACACACTGCTTTTGTCACGTTATAGTGGTGCTTGCAAAGCCTCGCAAACAGCAGCCTATTTGGTCCAAACATGCTTTTGTACATATGCTTTTCCAAAAAGAAAGCTGCCAAGAAGGTAACAAGAATCAAGAGCATTAAGTTAGATCCACTGCAATGCTTTGCTTTTTTGCCTTTATTCCTTACACCTAAGTGGATAAGCCAGAGTGAATGTTACAGAAATGCCCCAAATAAGTTGTTGAAATTATGCGAAAATGTTAACGCAACTAAGCGTAGATTTATGTGCAATAATAGACACCAGTCTCAGTTTCTTTCCTTCTGACACAAACATAGTATATCTTATTCCTTTGGCATGAAGAACAGCATATGTAGAGCAGACACGTCTATATTTGAATGAGCCTTCACGATTAAGCACCACTATAATGTGACCATTAGGGTACATACACTGTAAAGAGTGCAGATGACGGCCCGAATTTCACAAGTGCAACATGTTAGCGAAAGCAGTAACCATTAACCCAGAAACTAACCAAATCCCACAAAATAACAACAGCAAAAAAAGACGAATGCGTCAGTACAGCACCTGTTTTTTGAAGTTACAGGAAAGTGGCATGCTTGTTAACAAACCTACAACCATGGCACATTTGCATGTGACCACCCCCTGCCTCTTTATGTGCTTTCGTGCCTTTGACAAGGCGTTACTGGATATTTATTTGCTTGTCTGTTGCAAAAACATATCAATTATCAGTCAGTGCACAGTGCACCATGCCATTTATCTATGTTGACTCACTTTGTGTCCTTAGCACTGCTCTTACCTGTTCAGAACTAAGAATCGCAAAATGACTTGTTCTGCAGTTGAAATAGGGTAACTATAAGTAAAACGAATGACATGTTCTGATGAACTTTGTTTTCATAATCTAATTGTTTATTTGGGCACATAACCAGTCAGATCATTCATACTAAAACAAGAAAACAAATTCAATACACTGGTTTATACTGGTTGGTGCTCTATTGACTTTAGTACACACATTGAACAAACGACAGGCAGTGAGAAATGCCAGCCACCACTTACTTCCAGACGGCATTATTGGTCACATGTGCACATGATATAGCTACAAAAACCCAAACAAAAGTAAACAAAGAAAAAAGTACATTTTAACAGAAAAAGAACAAGACAAAACAAAGAAAACTTCTTTTGGAAGCTAAGTCACAATCAAGGTGCAAATGACAGCTATAGTTTGCCAAGCACACACTTCGTTATTTTGCTCAGTCTCTCGATATCACAATTTCTTGTTTGACAGCAACACCAACGGGACATCTACGCATATCTTTATTGCACATGCCATTTTTGCTCGCTCCAAAATCCTTTTGTGGTTATTCATTTAGTACCTGCTTCGCCTGTCCTGGCATTGCAGGGGGGTATACATTCTGTGTAATGTAACTTACATTCAAATCAAGCAGACAAAGCAGGGAGGGAATTATCTTTGAGAACTATGCAAACATTTGCAGGCGGAAAAACCTTGCAGTCACTTTGGTCTAAGGAAAAAACAAATGTGAGGCATCACCTATAAGTAAAAGGAAATTAATAAACCTGTTTAGTCTAATCTCTCTCTTGTGAGGTATGATGATAGCATGATATGAATTTCTCTATCTCTACATGTTTGGAACAGTATATGCTGTGAAATAACTTTAACTGAAGAGATTTCCTAGTCTTTTAAATCCTGCCACTGCAGCTTACTCTTACTATCAGTAATACAAAGCCTTTTAGTATGACTTCCTATTACCAATCTAACTGCCATATTTTGAACATTTTCAAGCATACCAGCTAACTCAATATTATGGGGATCATAGCAAACACATACTTATTTGATTAGTGAATGCACATAAGCAAAATACAGTTGTCCTTTGAGGTTTTCGGGTCGCCGACAAAATATGTATGGGTGGACACATGACAGCTACTACACCGATAAGCATTGTGGCCAACCAAAATTAAGTTTATTCCTACACGGGCGGGCACGGCGGAGTGTGAGCAGACGATGGTCGGCTTTTTCTGGAGGCATGTACAAAGGAACCCCAACATAACGAATCCACTAAAATCAGCAATTTGGTTTGTTGTACTGTGATTCCACCTTTTCGTCAAATAAGTACATTTGCAAATGGATTGTTTTCCCACGAAAAGGGCCGCAGTCAGAAAAATCAAATCTGAATGAGAAAAAAAAATTTTGAATTTGAGAGTCTGCGACCAAAGATATGGTTTCACGGTGTGTCAACGATACCTTCGCATAGGTAGTATGAAGCAAACCTAGCCTTGCTTTTGCATCCACTCTGTCCTCTTTGATACTGCCACGCGCAGTGGGACGACACCATCATGAAAAGTGCTGGCAGTGGAGGCGAACGCTTTGTCTGTCTCTCACTTCAATGCATCTCCGAAACTACAGATTATGCAACCCCCAGTACTAAACACGTGGGAAGACTGTGCACATAATACCACGCCATATCAACACGTCCACCCTTTCCACACGCAGCAGTTCACCTATAGAACAGGGTGCGCAGGCTGCAGATGTGCTCAGCTGTACTCACAGCCATGTGCAGCGACGGCTGCGCTAGAAAAGAAGAAACGCACGGACTAGGCTCCTCTGAGGGCCCCCTTAAAAGCTGTTCGTCATTTTTGTTTCTGTAATAGGCTAGTGCAAAAAGTGAATTTGCTTCATTCCTATTAAGAAATTTTGTACACATGGTAGAAAAATTATGAAAGTAGAACATTTTATTACTTTTCACCCCTCTCAGATGGAATATCGTACAAATGCATAAGCAGCCATTTTTGCCTTGTTTCATCTAAGATGTTTTTTGATGCTGAAAGAAAGGCATTTGTTTAAAAAATAAGCTTGGTTGCAATATGTAAAGAAATTCTGTAATGTCACAAGGGTTGCTGAAATGAAAATATATTTGTGATTTCCTTGCAACTGAAACACTCGAAAGGAAAACGACCTTTTAAACAGACCAAAAAAGAAGCCACTGCACATGCACCCATACTAAGCCAGGGACTGTATCAAGCTGATATGAGAAGACTTTCAAGAAAGAATCTTTCCCGGTTTGGTAAAATTTTTTAAACACTGGTTAACACCTGGCCCACGCCTTAAATCTAGAAGGAATAAAGTTCTTAAGTTACTCTGTGTTCTTTCTTGAATCCAACAAATGTGCCTAGAAAAATGGGCCAAGTCTACACGTGTGGCAAGGTGTGAACAAGAAACTCGCTTTAGCTGGCTGCAGTGCTCCCTGCGATGAATATTCAGGCAGAAAATTGTTACCCCAAATATGACTGTGCCCCCAAGAAAACCAAATCTGGTAGACTACATCAATGCGTATGGAAAAATCTTTAGTCCATGCTTGCTGGCACCCTGTGTCTGTATTGGCCTCTAGGAGAATTGTGGCCCCCACGTGCTGGAATCTTTCTGTGGCATAGAAAACAACATTGTGGTACCAGCTGTGAAGTGTTAATCAGTTTAATCAGCAGTTTAATCACAGTTAATTCCAAGTGTTTGCATGTTTTAAGCATTGCTTGTGGGCATCTTGGCTACAAAACAACCTAGACCTTACATCCCAGTCTGGTGTGTAGCGTAACAAAGGCTTTTATTGGAGCAACTTGATGCTTTTATATTGGTTATTCAGTTGGCATGATCTTTCACAAAAGAGTTATAGGCAATTTTGCTGCAATAACAGTACTGTTTTCATAGAATTCGTCATGGGGAGTGCGGCTTGCCCTTTTTGCCAGAGTTTTTGCTGAACGACGATTTATTATCGGTCTGTTATATGTGGAACTTGAACAGCTTATATTTTTGTCTCCTCAATCCACACTTCTGCTGCACTTCTGCCAGCATCTCTACACAGGGTGTTTTGACTGATGCCATACCAAGTGAGCACGCTACAAGCCTCGTGTGCATCGTTTTCATGACTCTTTCGATGACCAAATTTCATTTTCAGTGACTTTATCAACTAAGTATCCAGCAGCAGCTTGAACATGGGTAGTCATGAGAATTCGCACCAGGCTTGGTTGAATATGTCCAGCACTGCAGCACTGAGTAGTGAACCATGCTGTAAGAGTTGGCAACTAAATTGCCACCTTGTGATTGCAACTTTTCAACCTTACAATCAAGGCTTCAATTACCCAGCCAGCGAGCTGCAGCAAAGGTGTGAACTATAATTATCTGATGTCACATTCTATGTCATAGCGATAGCAGCTGATCCCTGCAGTGGTGGCCCTCAAGGCCAACAGGCATCCCTTTCTGTGCACATGCTTGTGTAGGACTAAGCAGATGGTGCCAGTTTGTTCAGTATTAACACTATGCTGACGCTGTATCGGGAACACATTTTCTTACTCAGTGCGATAGCCTTTGAACCTAGATAATTGCCACCAAGAGTCCTTATTCCGCCAACCTTTCCTTTGCCATGTCATTTGCTTCTGCCTTGATGTCATGGAGCAACTTCAGCTATATGAAGCAACGATGGTGTTTGAGTATATTGAGTATCCACACAGCCTTGCAGTTTTCCAACCTGAACATTGCTTCATTAAAAGCTGACATGATTTGGTCTCAGCAGACAGATCAGAGTTAAAAATGAACTCTCATAAACTTCTTTCAAAGTCATTCTAACCTTGTCAATATTCCCGTGCCTTTTGATGTGTTATTCAACATTGCCCAAAGCAAGTTGGCTCTTAAAAATCAAGATAACTTTGCGAGGCCAGCTACTAGGCTACCACTGTCTCTTCAGCCAGCCTGAAGTGTCTCGCAGCCATCAAAGCAGGAGTGCAAAAAAACAACAAAGAAAAGCGTGGCAGACAAAATGTTCATGGAAATCCATATGTTTATGGACTGTTACACTGACTGAAAAAGATGGTGGCTACCCAATACAGTCTTGAAGTACGTAGTTGTTTCAGTCACGAACAAACAGCCAGTTGCCCAGTCCTGCACAAGCACAGTGTACAGATGCTTATGGATTAAAATTTGTTGTGTGTGCATGCGGTTCAGTGTACCACATATCATTTTCCTGAGGCTGCAGTACACTGGGAAGACTGGTTGCTACTTCAATAGTAGGCCCTTAGAGTATTGCAGCCCTTTGTTTACATTTTGCTGCAGATTGTATCAAATGTGAATACAAACTGTTTTGCAGGACATGTCAGTTCAGTTCAAGCAATTAGACAGAGTAACCCAATAAATAGTTTAAGCCTCCAAAACGTCTTAATGCAGTCCCTAGTTTAGTACAGGTTTTCGCCTGATGTTTTGCCTTCTTCCATGGTATAATGCTGTTGCTTGCTAGGAACTGGTGGTTTGACGAGCACACTCTCTTGTGTTGCTATAATGACAACTTGTAACAAAGATTTTCCTTCCTAACAAACGTTTGGATACAGTGCCTGTGAGTTCATCTTTTAAGCTGTTTTTCATTCGATCTGTGCATTTACATCGAACGTAAACTACAAAATATCACTACTGAGAATAAAATAAAAACACACCTGTGTAACGATTCTGCTAAGATCGTTGGAGTGGTCAGCCACAGGATGCAACGCAGGTGGAAAGGCATCCTGAGTTAAAGCAAAATAACAATCATTGTAAGATGCAGGTAAAAAATTTTATTCTGTGAGGCTTTTGGCATGTATACTAATTACCACATTTGTATGTAAAATAGTTTTCCATAATAGCTGAGCAAGGTTAACATCTTGCCCTGTGACTGTCAGCCAGTGCTACTCATGGCAATGGTGGCAAGTATGGCACGTCCTTTCAAATGGAACTTTTGTGGGTTACATGAATTCAAAAGAACTTAGGTTCACATAATACATGACATCTGTGGTTAGAAGCATGTGTTGCATGCAGCACCAATGCATGAGTGGCACTGCCTAACACTTCCAGGGCCAGACTTAGTACATAAACAATGCAAATGTGCAACAAAGTGAACAGGTGGATAGCTGCTGCTATAACTCAAAGATTGCATGCATCATGCAGATGTGAATGCAGCTCCCATAAGGAGCGGGTTGCCCTTTGGTGCACTTCACTTCTCTCCCTCTTTTGTCTTCATCGCATGCTGGTGCCATATGGTAATAATGAACAAAAATTAAGCACCTCAGTTCCCATTCTTGTTTTACTACATGCTGTAAAGTCGTCTAAATGCGCTTAAGACTTAAGGATGTACTTCAGCCATTTTGTCTTAAAAATATTTTTTGCTTAGCTTCACTACACCTTAATGTAGCGCAAATTCTAGACAATGCTTACAAAAAAACCTACTCCACACAATAACACCTTCAATTAAGATTACACAGTCTATGGCTTCGAGATGTGTACATACATACTTGATACATGATTACAATGAAAATATAAGTGACTGTTCTAATACACACACTTAGCATACTGCATAACAGCCACCTGGTCCCAAAATGGTTCTTTGTTATCACACATAGGACGGCCACAACTATAAATTTAATTCTGGCAGTGACTTAAGTCACGGCCAAAACTTTCACAGTGCAATCAATAAAAATTTTCGAATTTAGAGCAGTTAGACATAAACAGGGCAAATAGTTTTAAAGTGTTAAATAATGAACTGTTATGGAATCTGGCACTAGAAAGCCATGCGCCTAAAACATAGGTACTGTTTATCATATAAGCACATTATATTTTTGCATACTTTCCTAGGGATCACATCAAACAGTTTGCTTACGTGTAAATTTTGCTAGTATTAGCCCTTATCTTTTCACATTTGGCTTACTGCAGCTTTATGCGCATGCAAATGGGCCACTACTACCTTCAGCTGAAGGCCAAACACTATGCCGTCCAACAAACATGCATTTTACAACACCGACAGTACACTTAGAGAATGAGCAACTCTTATAAACAGTGCAGTTCTTTGGACACACATTGATATATGTCTGTAAAACAATGATTTTTGCTAAAATGATAACTTAATCTAATTGGTACTGAGCATAATGCATCATGCAAGAAACTTGCATTTACCGGACACCACTATAGATGCTGCGACCTCTGCGGCTTCTCCACAATCTGGCATAATGTACTCAAGTTGCCTGTAAACCCTGGAAGGTGTCTAAGATACTTTAAGAAGCTCAGCAAACATGAGAAGGACCTAAAATGAAGGTCAGAGAAGCAAAGCAAATTTTTAACCATTCCTCTCTATGTTGCTATGAATGTGAAGGTGCTAGCAAATGATGTATTTGAACTGTATCTTTAGTCGTGCAATAGTAGAGAGCATATTTTTGCAATAATTATGTCATAGAGAAGAATGACAGAAACCAATCTAATTAATATTTTTCTTAACTTGCACAAAGTTTTCGTCATTATGCTGATGCACACACCTGCATACCTCTACTGTGAAGTCTTGTTTCAGTTTCTTATTTTATTGTTACATGGTAATTTACATCATACACTTGTCCTGAAATACATCACTTTGGGCTCCTTCAGTATTTTTTTTCTTACTCGAACACACATGCCTATACAGGGCAAGCACTCAAATATATGCAAAACTGCCACAGGACTGGCCACTTGAGGTCGACATGATTGTACAGCGCAAAAGACGAGGACTGAAGGAAGAACACAATACAGGCGCTGTCACACACACTCAAGGCACTTTGCGAGATTCTCAGGCTTCTTTCATGCTCCTAAAACATTTTGTAGCACATATTGAGCCACAGAAAGCTGTACTGGGAAATTTTCACGTTGCTCTACAATTTTATAATTGAAACTCTTTATCTAATTATAATATTTGATAAGTTTATTAATTGATCAAGGCTAATTAGGTAATTAGGCAAAATGCAGCAAATCCAAGTATTTCCAAGAGGCAGGAAACAACATTACCTAGGTTCTCTGCAGCTAGGTGGCATTTGCATATTTTTTTTAAGTTTGCTAAAGTTATATGGCATAACCTGCATACGTCCCATGGAACAGGTGTCACACCAATCACTCTAAGTGATGCCACTAAACTAGCCATTGCACTTAAAACATACAGGGTAAAAAAAGTAAAATCTAGGTAAGAGCATACCAAGGCCTCTATTGCTGAAAAGGGAAACTGATGAGAGGCGTCTGATCTCCGGCTATGAAGCTGCTTCATCCTCACAGCTGGCAATGAAACGGCCGCAGCCGCAGTCCTGAAATAAAAGAGAAATATTTGACACTACAATGATAACACAGAACACAAAAAATCTGGTGGCAAGTTTATCTTGGAGAACAACTGCTGCTACATTAGGTTTTGTATATTGGTCAGCTTATTGTTAAACTAAGCTTGCCAAAATTTTATATCTTAATGGCTTTGCTCTTTACAAACTAAAAGCTTTGCCCAAATCATGCACTTATGCACTACTTAAGCTATGAGATGTTTACTGATCCCTTACAATGAATGGCTTCTAAGACAAATTACTTCACACAAAAGGATGCATAACTTATGAGTGTTACTGACATTAAACACCAAGGTAGTACCTCTTTATAATAGATAATGGTGGACTTCAAGCACATTTTTCTCACAGATACAGGTTGATCGGTCTGCCTTAATTTTTCACCAGCAGCAGAAATTTTGTTAATAATACTCGTGCAATATAGGATGACGCTGTGATGTGTGATATGATCCTGAGTTGATATGATATGATCTGATATGATCCTGATTTGGCACCTAGAATTCAAAACTGAATATCTGTACCCAATACGCAATGGCACAGCAGCAAAGTAATTAAACATTAAACAAGTCCAGGTATCCAGTGCACAGCGCCAGCTGTTGAATAACAACATTGCACAAGCATCGACTATATAGATCTATCGTAGTATGGTGCACGGCAGGCGTAGTGGCGGCCTCAGCAAAGAACACAGCCATGGAGCGACGCGCCCGTATGAGCCATCGCCGGCAATTCTATCGCGTAAGTTGATATATCTCGTCACGGCACAGGCATCGTTTTCTGGCCGCCGAGGTGCCGGCGCCACTGATACTCACCTGCTCCGGCCGTCGCCGTTCAAGTGACGGCGTATCCAGTAATCTGAACCCAAGCAGGACACCTGTTGCCGCCAAGCAGTACGCTAACAATAAAGAGGTTCTTATACTCTGACCGGCAGCTCACGCGGCGTTGACCCGCAGTGCCGTTGGAAGCTCACCACACGCTTTTAATACCACAAACGCGCAGCCGACATTTCACGCCCGCAGATCAAAGTCGACGGGCGCAGGCTCTACATGCTACGCGCCGCAGTCGCGCACTGCCTGCACAATCAGCGATGTGGGCGCGAAGAGACACAGACGATAGCACGGAGCGTACTGGCAAATCTGCACAATGCGCGTTTAGTGAGCGACCTACTGCACACAATCGCACGAGCTAGGGGATTGGCGCCACGTACGCGCCAGCTAGCAGATACCGCGCACGAAGAAGCGCCGCCGGTTCTCGCTCAAATGATCGCTTTACAAACACTCACACACGCGCACCGCAGTAAACCCTTAACGAGCCGCCACATTTTTCAGGCCGCGGTTAGGCGGCGAAGCTTAGCTCACCTCGCACTGCACGTAACTATTATGGTAGTGGCTTGCGCTTCGGGGAACATGTCGAATGCTCACATCCACACAAAGACGCGGCAAAGTTTGTCATCATGTAAAATACCCTTTTTAAGGTACACTCGCTTGACTCTAAGCACTCAAGTCGCCTCGATTACGACAAAGCTCGAAGAAACACAGTGATCGTGCAAAATGGTTCTGGACGGCCACCTGTCGCGACATGTTGTACTGAGACCTTCAATAAGTCATATCAGCGCGTCTCCTCACTTTGAACACATGCACACTCATATAACGTGTAATAATCGTTCAAAGTCACTTACCGTGGAGTCTTGGGGGTTCAAAGCTGTGAGAAACAACAACCACGGTAGAAGAATGCGCCGTCGCTGACAATGGCTGCTCCTTTGCGGCTTTCAACGCACGCGCGCGCGCTCCGAAGGCTTGTGCTCCTCCGCGCGTAGTTCCGACCGTTCCGACTTTCGGCGTCCTGTGCAGCGCCAAGGCGCGGCTACTCCGAACAGAAAAACAGCGCCGACACACATCGCGCGGGATATTTCGAATCTGACTGCAGAAATAATCCTACTGAAATTGTCGCTGCGGCTCACTTCCTTGTTTGTCACGGCTGAGTTATTCTTTTCTCTATTTGGCTCGTCTCAGATATGGGTGTATTTCAACACTCCCACTTTCCCTTACGCTACCGTTATTCCTTGAAAACCCCCATTTTACAACCGCAATGCCTATTCAAATGGGGTCGGGGGTATAATAATGGTTCTAGCTTATTTTACTTCTTCTCGTGGGAGTACTCATTTTAGGCTAGGGGGAAAAAATGGCATATCAACTGTTAAAACGCCCATATGGGCTCATTTGTGTTTACAGTGTAGAGCATCGCACGCGTATTGCGAAGACGTCGGATCTTTCCCCACCTGTGGCAAGTTTTTTCGTCCACTCTCATTTCCATTAATTTATCATTTCTTTAATTCAATTAGTAAGTACAAATAATTTACCCTGTGTTGTTCTTTGTTTCTTTGATTGTTGGCTTCTCGTGATATATATATATGTATATATACATATATATATATATATGTGTGTGTGTGTGTGTGTGTGTGTGTGTGTGTGTGTGTGCATATATACACACATACGCGCTCTCCTAATCCACTCTACCGCTACTACGTAACTGGTTTTCTTTTTCACTTTGACATTCCTAATGCTAACGCATTAAAAGAGGTTTCATATCACATAAGCAGTAGCAAGTGTGTGGCGCCGTTTCCGTGTCGCGACAGGCCCACGCAAGCCTCTGCGTGCCGCCCGGCGGTCGCTTGAGCCACGACAAGCGCGAGGACCGCTTCACGACGCGCTTCGACGTCACGGGCCAGAACTTGGGACTGCAGTTCGCGACGTACGCCCCTACGGGACCCGACTGGAAGCCGGTCATCGAAGATTGGTTCAACGAGTACGCGGACTACCCGCCGAGCCTCGTCTCCGGTTTCCCGAGAAGGCCGACGCGCAAGGCCACGGGCCACTTCACCCAGGTCATCTGGGCCAAGACTCGCTACGTGGGCTGCGGCTACGCCTACTTCATCGCCACGGGCACGCACCTTCCGCACACGCGCAAGTACACGTGCAACTACTACGCGTCCGGAAACGTTGTGACGCGGCCCGTGTACCAGAGCGGCGCCACGTGCAGCGCCTGCCCGTCCTCCACCCGGTGCGACCAGTCGACGGGTCTGTGCGACTGCCAGTCGTCGCTGTCGCCTTACTGCGCCGGCGGCGGGTCGTCGGGCCAGAAAGGCACGTCTTGGCTGTCGTGGCTCCTCGTAGTGGCCGCCGTTGTATTCGGGCTGGCGCTAGCGGGCGCGGGTGCTTACTTCCTACGCCAGAGATACGTAGCCCACTCGAGCACCGCGCCTTCGGACCCGACCGGTGGCACGACGGCCGGGTGACGCGAGGACGAACCCTCGAGGACCGATGCGCGGGACGGCACACCGATCAGAACCGTGTATACGTGTCGTGTAAAGCGATATGTTGCATCGGCATACTGCGCTGTTCCTTTGAAATACATGACACGTCAACATCTTATGACTAAAACTCCCCAGCCTCACATTGACCTCCGTTAGTATTATCCTTGATTGGGTGTTATTTACTGATCGTGTTTAAGAGGAAGCTTTAGCTCGGGCCCAACTCCGGCGCGGCCTATTCAAATACATGTAAAACGCAAAAACGTTTTTATGAGATAACCCCTGGACCTATTTTGATGAAATTTGTCGCATTTGAAAGAAAAACTTAAATTCTAGTGACTGTTGGAAGCGGAATTTCGATTTAGGGCTTGAATATTCTTAAAACAATTTTCAAATATTTGACCGTTCGAAAAAAATAGAAGCACGAAGTTTACAAATTCATAGCTCTGCATCAAAAACCGATATCGCGGTTCTGTAAACGGCATCCATTAGATAATTCAAAGCGGACAAATTCAATATGTCATTTTACATCTTACGTGAATTTGTTACGTTGGTTACAACGGTTTTGCAAAAGTTATATATCCCTATTATTAAATTTTTTATATTTCAAGTGTAACATATTAATTTTGTCCGCTTTAGATGTACTATTAGATACAATTCACAGAAGTGTATTATCATTTTTCTTTGTTGAGTTACAGAGTTGTAAACTTGATAGTTTGGTTTTCTGAAAATGTTCGATTTTCGCCAATTTTTAATAAAAGATTGACAACCTAACTGGAAAATTCGAAACCAATAGTCACTAGATTTTAAGTTTTTCTTTTAAATGCAACAAACCTCGTCAAATTTGGTGCAGTGGTTGCCGAGAAAAACGAATTCTCCTTTCACATGTATTTAGATAGGAGCGCCCGAGCTAAAGCTTCCTCTTAATGCGCAACTGTATCGCGAACCATCATTCTGCGAGACTACAGGCGAATTAAGTCATTTCGGGTGTTCCACAGGGGCTTCCGTTGTCGGTCTCTCTTCTATTCTTTTCATCTATATTAGCGACATTTCTGATGTCATTAAATCTTAAATCCGTCGCTTTGCCGCCGAAAGCGTCCTTTATCGCCGCACATCTTCTGCCCAGGGTCAAGGAATGGTTCAGGACGACTAATGCAGAAATAGAATAACAGTGTCTCATTGCAACTTAACAAAATGCAAATGCATGCATGTGTCACGTAAGCGCCATTACCGTCCACATATTTTATGCAGTCAGTTGAACGCCGTCAACACAGGTTCAACTTTCGCGTAAGCGTCACAAGAGATTTTTCGTGAACTGATCACATTCGGCAACTCGGCTCCAATGGAAATCAGTGATTTCACTATCTGAAACAATTTCCTTCTGTTCAAGAATCTGTGGATGTTGGCTTATTAAACGGTTATTCGCACGAAACTGGAATGTAGGTCAATTGTTTGGTCCCCGTAGCACAATAGCTAACCCACTAGACGCAATCCGATACCGCGCCGTTTTATTTACCAAGCCGTCGAGAAATAGCGCGAATACGTGTTGCCGCGAGCTTTACTATAACCACTTTCCTTTACGTCACACAGTTTTACCCCGACCCTCTACGTCGCATAGCCTTGTCAATACTTTAGCGTTTAGTGCTTTATGCCTGTCGCTTTTAAAGAATGAGATGAACTATCGCAATTCATCGTCAGTAAGCACAATCTGTCACTTTGTAAACAGTTAGCATCCAGTTCATTCGTTGAATTTTATGTATAAGTGCACTGCTGTATGTAAATTTTTGTGCTTATATATTTTGTATAATTATGTAAACTTTCCTTTTCACTTCGGCACTATCAGAAATATTTTGGCAACGACCTGTATTTTTTATATATGTTTCTTTGTTATGCAATATTCCGAAAAGGGGCCCTTTAAGGTTTCAATAAATGATGCTGACGATGATGCTGGCTTTTATAATTAATCGTGTCATCACGGTGGTGCTGCAACTTTTAAAGATGGTTATCGTGCTGTCAATTTAAAAGCATGGACCCTGCATGTAAGCGGTGCTGTCGCGCGAACTTTTTTTTTCTTTTTCTTTCTTCTTTTTTTACTTTTATGTCGGCTATGGCCTCTCTCAGCTTGTGTTCTTGATCGCACTCACTTGATACTGAAATATCTGAAGATTATTCAAAAACATTCATATTCACAAATAGTGACTATTCTGTTCATTATTCCATTTTTTTTAATATTCGCACACCTCTCAGTTACTGTGGAAACACTACGTTGAAAGAAATATTCGCTTTTCTTTTTTTTTTCTTCCTCTAGACATCTTGACTACAGGTTTACGTCATGCTCACTATAGGTTCCTAAGCTTGTTTGGTTATTACCCTCCGCGGTTTCTTAGTGGCTATGGTGTTGGGCTGCTAACCACGATGTCGCGGAATCGTATCCCGGCCACGGCGGCCGCCTACCTGTGGGAGCCAAATGCGAAAACACTCCTGCACTTAGATTTAGGTGCACGTTAACGAACAACAGATGATCAAAATTTATGGTGTCCCCTACTACGACGTGCCTTATAATCAGATCGTGGTTTTGACAGGTAAAACTGCATAATTTAATTTTTTTTTCAAATTCTGTTTGGTTATTTCTTCAGGTGCCACAGAAATCATTAACCTTACCAGGAAGCTAGAGTTTTATTACCACACAGTTAAAACTTTCCGAGATGGTTCCTAAATTTGTACTTTTAACATATCAGTAAAATCCTAATTGGTAACTTTGTTTTTACAGAGAATCTTTTTTTTTTTTTTAAATGTGGTACCCAGCGGACGCCAACCAAGGGAAAACACTAGACGTCTCTTGCGCATCATGTCCTACATTTCTGACCATACATCAATTTTGCTAGTACTTGACATGGCTATGGGACAAAACTTCGTGCAGCCTGCTACTATACCGGCTGCCCCAATAAAAGGTACACAAGAACAAGCCCCTAAGCAATATTTCGCAAGAGAAAAATCTACAGAATAACACTGCATACCTGTTCAGTCATTTCGTTTTTTTTTTTTACAGCAGTGCACTTTTTCAAGTTTGAAGTGTTCATTTTCTTTTCAAAGACAAAATGGAACTCAGACAGAAGGCCTCGAGTCTGACTGGGCCTTTGTTACCCCCGTACATAGCTGCCACAGTGCACAAACTTCTACATCAAACACAGTAAACACATTCATTTTATTTTTTATTTACATATGCTGCCATCTTGCATAGCAAGATATTGCATGAGTGAGTGAATATATATGTCAACCAATTGAATATATTTTAGTGGCAAAGAGAAAACAATATAAGGAACAATATCAGGAAGAGCTAGTTGATTAATGAACATAATCAGACAATAGTTCGGCAAATTCATCACTCGATAACTCGCGCAAGGACCCCTCAAGGCCATTCCAATATAGCAATTATATGTGGAAAAAAGGAAAACCTAAAACAATCAATCGATGCATTCAAAGGAACAATGTTAAGACGATGACTTCTTCTGGTGGGCCGAGAAGAAGGGTTAGTGAAAACAACAGGTGCATTGACATAAGTTTTCCCATGAGCAATTTTATGCAGCAGAACAACACGGTCACAAGTACGTCTATCGGCCGGAGGCTTTAGTAGCAGCTTACTAGTATGTGGTGTGAACATCGAATTTATGAATACAGCAAACAATGAAAGCAATGATACGATTGTGATACACACACAAAAAGAAATAAACTAATAATTGAATGACGCTATCAATTATTGGGGTATACATGAAATTTCTCAATTTTTTTCGTGGCGAGATTTCTCTTCGCGGTGTGATTGCACGCAGCGCCATTACGGGAGACGCCATTGCGACGGCAAGAGTTTTCCAACGTGCATATGTACCAAGGAGAGTTTCACTTCGATGAGACGAGTTATGCGAAATTCTGCTAAATCGGGAAATATGAGCGCGAAGATTTTATAAATCACGCACAGAAAAGATTGAGCAAAGGCGTGTTTAATTTTACCCGAACGGCCACAGCAAACATAAAATACTCCCAAGTTACGCAGAATAAGAGGATCGAGGGGCTATACCTTTTGTTAATCACAGCAAAACAGTGAAACCAGACAAATTAAAAGAAAAAAAGTTGTTTATATGGTTTTAAACGAAATTTAGAAATAGTAAGCTAAAGGAAAATTGAAGTGGCCGGAAGGACAACTCGCTACAAGTTTAGGAACCGAACCCACACCTTCCACATTACGTAGTGGGGAGTAGCAGTAACTGCGTAGTGTATTTCACAGTACTAAGTCACTCAGGGAGCCATACTTTGGTTATAAACTGCGATCATTCGCACTCTGCCAAGAGTGGGTTTAATACACAACGCTCGATAACGTGCAGTGTAATGGCGAAAAGGTGTCACCATACTAATTACCAGGCTGTGAATGCCATTTTGTATTAATGGTGAAAACTGCTCGTTCTTCACTCGAGAACCAAAGGTGGTAGTAGTAGTAGTAGTAGTAGTAGTGGTAGTAGTAGTAGTAGTAGTAGTAGTAGTAGTAGTAGTAGTAGTAGTAGTAGTAGTAGTAGTAGTAGTAGTAAACGACATTATTGGGGTCCTGAGGAGCTAGGCAGGGGACCTGCTGGATAGGTCCCCACCAAGCCGTCGGCTAATCCAGTCGGAACAGAGAGTCCGCTCGTTCATGGGCCCTCTAGACAGCGAGGAGCTGGACGTCCTGTTTCGGGTCTGTGACGGCCTTCGTCCAGTCTTCTTCTCGGTTAAAATCCTGTAACACAGGGCACTGCCAGAGCATGGGACTGAGCAAAATTCAGTGCCACAATCTGGGAAGAGTGGATTCTTGTCCGGGTGGAGTATATATATATATATATATATATATATATATATATGTCCAGAAAGCCTCTAGAGGGCTAGGACTCTGTCTGGAGCATGCGGAGCGTGTTAGCTTGTGGTCTGTTGAGCTTATGACGGGGGAAGGGAAAACTCTGCCTATTCGCTCTGTAGTGAGATGTCACTTCGTGAAAAGTAACTAGAGGATCCCTGTGGACCAGCTCTCCCGAACTCACCCGAGACATCATCCTGTCGCGGCTTATGAAACCTCACGCACGGTCGTGGGCTATCTCATTGGGATTCAGGTGACCCGGTAATACGGCTGGTCCCATGTGAGCTGTGAAACAGACTACGTGGCGAATTATGTCCGAGGGAGGTTTGCCGTTCAGAATCATGGCTGCTGCTTTGGCTGTCAATGCCCATGTGAACGGTCATCCCCATGCGTTCCCCCCGAACGCCCCATGCGAATCTCGGGAGCCCGTGTACACCGTAGTGCGTTTTGGGTTAAGTAATGCGAGAGCTATAGCAGCCTGTTCCGCCGCATTGACTGAGGAGGTCTTCAGCGAGGCTGTCGAGAGGAGTTCTCCCCTGTCATTGACTATTGCTACGGAAAACTTGTTGGCACTGGCGTGTCGCGCCGAGTCAACAAAGGTCTCTGTTCCGGATATGTTCTTTAAGAAAGTTCTAGCCCTCGCCAACCTTCGACCTTTATTGTGTTGGGGGTGGACATTTCTTGGAAAAGGGTCTACAATAAAGGAGTTCCTTACTTGAATATCGAGTTGCATGGTATTTCCCTGATTGAAGCTAGGACGGAGGCCTGCCGCATCCATCAGTTTTCTGCCTGCTTTGGAGTTTGATAATCAAATAGTTTGTGCTGATCTTTGTGCTTCTATTAACTCCGAAGTTCTGTTGTGTACTCCCAACGTCATGAGTTTCTTTGTGCTAGCCATGATTGGCACGCCGAGCACCCTTTTGACTCTTTTGCGCGTGATCGTGTCTAATTTATCTTTCCGTTTTGGTCCAATTGAGGGCCGCGACTATGTAAATAACATGGCTCATGAGGAAACGTAATAGACCCTAAGGAGTATATCCTCGCCTATGCCGCCTTTCTTGTTGGACACTCTCATAATTATGCCTATAGAGTGTTCTCCGTTTTCGTGGTGAGATGGGCTATAGCCTTAGCGTTGCAGCCCTTTGAGCTTATTGAAAACCCTGGGATTTTGAGAGTCTTCTCTTGGGATCGTGTGCCCATCTCTGGCACGAACGCTAATGAGCACCTGATCGAGAGGGGTGAGTCCCCTAGCACTTCGTCTAGCCTGTCTGTGCAGCAGGAGTTCCCATTTTCCAGGCGAGAATGCCTAACCCGTACCTTCCAAGAAAGACTCTGTAACATTCAGAGCCTCCTGTAGAGCTCGTTCGACGTCGCGTCCGAACCCCCGGGAAAAGTACTTTTGATATTCGATTCCCTTCGCTTCTGGCACTATTCGGTTCATATTTGATTCGGTCTCAAAATTTACTACTCGCCCATTCGCAATTACCAGGAAGGTGAAGCCTGGGTTAGCCTGCTCTGATAACGCTACACAGGGGAGAAGGAAAGCGGAGGCGGAGAAGTGATAAAAGAACATGATAGTGAGAAAGATGCATGCGCACACGTGCTAAGAAATGTGCGCGCTGTCAGGACTACTTTCCCTACTACGCTATAAGTTAAGTACTCATATTTCAATTTGTGCACTTATATTGCAAAAAAAAAAAAAACTCCGAAGTCGATCTATTTCTCTCCGTGAACGTACACGCAGCATCAGCACGAATTGAAACGCGAACAAGAAATAACTGATCAGAGAACATGTTAGGCGCAGTCAAATGAGAATCACATGGGCAATCGGTCCGTTGGTACTTTCTAAGCATCGCGCCATCCAAACTTCACGCTTTGGGCAAGAATTAACACAAGCAAGAATCTTAACACGTGTATCCGAGCGTGGACATGCAACGAAGTATACTAGCCCCTTTCGACTTAATTTATGGTTGTAGTACATGTCCGCCTATAATGTTTACCTCACGTGTCTTAAAGAGTCGATTGCCCTCATGCGGAGAGGCCCGGTTTTTTGAAGGAACACTCAAGAGCAACACAAGTTGAACCGCGTTGGGATTGTGTTGCTGTGCTGAACCGAGCAAATTGTGATTGCACAATTCCAGAAATGCCACTATTACCGCGAAAGGAGATTTCAAAAACCAGAAGCGACGCAAGAAAGGACAAAAAAAAAACGAAATATGGTGTGGCGCCGCCGCCTCGGAATTCGCTCACCAGCTCGCCTGGACGTCACTCATTTTGATGGTGTCCGCGCAGGCACAGTTGTTTTTTCAAACGGTATAAGTTGACTGCGTGGCATACTAATGGAGCCTGAGACTGAACTCGGCAAGCGTCGAGAAATTGTGCTCATTCACGACCGGCCAAATACACATGTGCTTATAAATCAGTAACAAAAACAAATGATTTCTGAGGGGTTCCACGTGCCAAAACTACGATTTGTTTATGATGGACGCCCCTGTTGGGGGTGGACGCCGGGTTAATTCGGTCCGCCTAGGTTTCTCTAACGCGCACCCGACGCAAAGCACACGAGCGTTCTTGCAATGTGTCCCCCCCTCCCCCCCCCCCCCATTGAAATTCGGTCGTTGCGGCCGGGAGTCTATAACTCGCGACCTCGTCGTTAGCAGCGCAGTGCCGTACCCGCTAAGCCACTTTCGCGGGTGAAATCAGTGACGTCACACTGACGTACCAGCGCGAAGGTTACGGCGCGAAATTCAATTTGACCTTCATTCTCTCTTCTAATAATAAACCTCTTTCCGCGAAATTAACGAAGATAGATTTGCGAACGAGTTCTTCACGTCGCCAGTAAGAACCTACTTAAGTGTTTCTCTTAAGTGCTCCTTTAAAGCTCTTAAGAGGAGAGGAAGATTATCTTCCGAGCAACTCGGGCAGGGTGGATGACGCTTTTAGCCCTTTCTGCTTTCTCTTTTACCGCGGAAGCGGTTTTGCTCGAGGTTTTATTTCACGGAAACTAGGTCACCGCCGGAAACGGCCCAAACAGGACAGCTCACGAGTATCGAGTCAGCTATACGTATAGCCGTCTGTACTAACCGCGCAGATGTGACGCGGCTGTATTAACGCGATAGCGTTAAGGAGCGCGCGCGTGTCGCAGGAAATCCGGCGTCAGCGTCGGCGTCCCGCATCGGCGTTTTCTCGGCGGAATCGCGACGCGACACTACAAAAGCTAATGAAATATACTCACCGTAACAAATATACCTTTTCGAGCGCGTCATTCCTTTAATAAACCAAAACGGTTCATTTAGCTGTATCCGTCGTCCTAAGGCGAATAATGGCTTAATTTGGCTCTTTCGCTCGTTTTCGTAATAGAATGGCCGCGTTTGTCGCCGAACGCCAACGAGGCTTTTGAGACGCTCGTCGTGTCACCTGAGAGCTTTGTCATGGCTTTGTGGCGTTTGAAGGTTTACGTGTTACGTGGTCGCTCGTGGCGTCATGTCGCGTCTCTCAGCGGCGAAATGTTCTATTACATTTTGGTCCATGCTCTCGAAATGTGTTCTTCTATCATGAGTATTACGCACTTCAGTGCCATATACTTGGAAACACATATATTAGTGTATTAGCACTTGGAGTGTCAAAGTGGAAAAAAAAGTGTACGTGTGCGAAACCGGTGAGGTGGTAAAAGTAGCCAACGGATATATACGTGTACGTATAGTTGCACTTCGTTCCTCGAAGAGGAAGAACGCGTGTCGAGTGAGCTCCTGCTGAAGAACACTTTGTAATGTGGTGATTGCGATTTAAATCATGGATCCAATAGCTCAGAAAAGGTGCGACGTAACGCTAACATATTTGTCTCGAATTTACCGCTAAATCGCCACTGAAAGTATTGTGACTATATTGACTGTTTTCGTGGCCCCGCGGTGGCCGGAGCTTCTAGGGAAACTTAGTTTGGTTCCACCCGCCACATTGGGCTAGCGGCTATGTCGTTGCGCTGCTAAGCGCGGGGTTGCATGCAGGTTCAATTACCTGCAGCGACAAAAAAAAAAAAAGAACACACACACACACACACACTCGTTTACCGTGCATTGGGGGCACGACAAACATGCCCTGGTTAAAATTATTCCGAAGGCCCCCTCCCCCCCCCTTCTCTACGGTGTGCCTCATGATCAGATCGTAGTTTTGGCAAGTCGTAAAATCCCAGATTTCTTTTCCTAATTTGGCGCGGAAATCAAGTAGTCGTAAATTATTTTCTTTCTTCAGTGCCCCAAGCCCCAGTGCCCAAGGCCCCAGTACCCCAAGATCCAGTGCCCCAAGACCCAGTGCCCCAAGACCCAGTGCCCCAGCACCCAGTAGCCCAAGCCCAGTGCACTCCGGAGCTGCGTCGTACGAGACCGACGCACACGCTGTGCAAGCCTCCGAACCCGGGGTGCAAAATTCACTACAAGGGCGTAAGCGCGGCTGATCGCTCGCTCATCCTGAATCTGCATAACAGCTACCGGAGCCAAGTCGCGCAGGGCCGCCTGCAGGGATTCGCGACGGCCGCTGACATGTACCGACTGCGCTGGGACGACGAGATGGCCAACGTGGCGCAGGTACGTGGCCGCTCGGCGGGGATCGTTTAATTAACACTCGGTATCCTGTATATACACGCAAAGAACTTCAAGTTTCAAACGGTTGCAAGAACAGGCGCCGGCTAATAGGGCTGCGGCATGCACGTTGTTGCAGAGAAGTTGCCCGGCCAGTGACACCGTTTGTTTATTTGTTTTTTAGGAGCCTGTAATTTGGTTTACTTATTTGAATCTCGTGAACGCATTGCGCATGTGATGTCGGGCAATGCCCCGATTCCTGTCGTGGGCAGCACATACAACGGTTATAGTGGTACGCTTAAATACGTAAAGTATAAAGAAAAATTCTCCGGGACATATCTCACGATACCTGTCAACGGTGATGCCTTAAGCAGCGAATCAATATAAGCGACACAACATATATGCTCACCGTAAAAACGAGTTATGTAAAAGGCGCGTACTGCCGCGGAATTCCTCGTTCGTGCTTCCCGAAGAACAGTCGGCGCCATCTTGCGCCGCTGCCGCGAAGCCTGCGGGTGACCTCCGCAATGGGCGTCCCGCCGGTGCGTTTGAAACCTGAGAAACGCGTCATGCGGCAACCGGGGCGCCCCTCTCGCGTTTCCTTCAAGACCCGCTGCGCCATCTAGTGGCACGGTCGGGAAGCCCGCGCATGACCTCCGAGACGAGAAGCGTGGCGCACAGGTGCCTGTTGATGAGAATTCTTCCCTCGCGTGCCGCACACTCAGTGGTACACACTCCGTGATCCAAAGTTGTGAGAGGTTCATTGAATAGCGGCACATAGCCAGTGCACGGGTGGCGCAGGCTGCTAAAGCGTCGGGTTGCTGTCCATGAGGAACCCTTGTAGCGTGGGTTCTGTTCCGATGAACATCGGGAGAAATTTAATGCCACAATCCCAGTGGCATACACCTAGTTACCCAAGTTGGCGTCGGAGGCGCTCATTGAAAAGCGGCACACTCCAAGTGGGTGTAGAAGCGGTACCTACTAAGTCCCCCAGCTATACATACATGCTTACATACGTTTGTTTATTCCCAAATTCTTCAGTTTTCTTACAGAAAACCAAAAAGGTCAGGATGCACACTCCATTCCATACGTAGCAGTCAACGCTGTGAAAGTTACGCAAGAAGTTCGGTCAAGAAAGGATATCGCTCAGGGGCTGTGCCAGGGTTCTTTTCTTTCTTTTTTTTTTACTGTGGGGGCACCCACGACAAGAGGGTTCCTTCAGGTTGGCAGGGAGGCTGGGAACTTATGCTTTGTAGTTTCCCTATGTTTAAATCTCTCCCACTTTTCTCTCTTATCTTTTAAGTGTTCAAATTAATCGATCGAAAGTCCGAGATAAATCTTGTTGTCTGGCGCCCACCTTTGCTTCAGTCGCTCAAAACGTAAATAAACATGCGCGGTGTTCTGCTTAAATAAGTGCTACGTAATATATATCGAGGCTGCGTATGTTCGATAGATGTCAATCATCGCTCAGCCAAAAACATTTTCTCCCACTATCGGCTCTAGGAATAGCAGAGGAGAGTTATTAGTAGAGTTTGCAGAACAGAATAATATGCGGATAATGAATACCTTTTTCCGCAAGCGGGTTAGCCGAAAGTGCACGTGGAGGAGCCCGAATGGTGAAACTAGAAATGAAATCGACTTCATACTCTGCGCGAACCCTGGCATCATACAAGATGTAGACGTGCTCGGCAAGGTACGCTGCAGTGACCATAGGATGGTAAGAACTCGAATTAGCCTAGACTTGAGGAGGGAACGGAAGAAACTGGTACACAAGAAGCCAATCAATGAGTTAGCGGTAAGAGGGAAACTAGAGGAATTCCGGATCAAGCTACAGAACAGGTATTAGGCTTTAACTCAGGGAGAGGACCTTAGTGTTGAAACAATGAACGACAATCTCTTGGGCATCATTAAGGAGTGCGCAATAGAAGTCGGTGGTAACGCCGTTAGACAGGGAACCAGTAAGCTATCGCAGGAGACGAAAGATCTGATCAAGAAACGCCAATGTATGAAAGCCTCTAACCCTACAGCTAGAATAGAACTGGCAGAACTTTCTAAGCTAATCAACAAGCGTAAGACTGCGGACATCAGGAACTATAATATGGATAGAATTGAACAGGCTCTCAGGAACGGAGGAAGCCTAAAAACAGTGAAGAAGAAACTAGGAATAGGCAAGAATCAGATGTGTACGTTAAGAGACAAAGCCGGCAATATCGTTACTAATATGGATGAGATAGTTCAAGTGGCTGAGGAGTTCTATAGAGATTTATACAGTACCAGTGGCACCCACGACGATAGTGGAAGAGAAAATAGCCTAGAGGAATTCGAAATCGCACAGGTAACGCCAGAAGAAGTAAAGAAAGCCTTAGGAGCTATGCAAAGGGGGAAGGCAGCTGGGGAGGATCAGGTAACAGCAGATTTGTTGAAGGATGGTGGTCAGATTGTTCTAGAGAAACTGGCCACCCTGTATACGCAATGCCTCATAACCTCGAGCGTACCGGAATCTTGGAAGAACGCTAACATAATCATAATCCTTAAGAAAGGGGACGCCAAAGACTTGAAAAATTATAGACCGATCAGCTTACTGTCCGTTTCCTACAAAGTATTTACTAAGGTAATCGCAAATAGAATCAGGAACACCTTAGACTTCTGTCAACCAAAGGACCAGGCAGTATTCCGTAAAGGCTACTCAACAATAGACCATATTCACAATATAACCAACCCTTATATATAGCTTTCATTGATTACGAGAAAGCGTTTGATTCAGTCGAAGCCTCAGCAGTCATGGAGGCATTACGGAATCAGGGTGTAGATGAGACATATGTAAAAATACTGGAAGAAATCTATAGCGGATCCACAGCCACCGTAGTCCTCCACAAAGAAAGCAACAAAATCCCAATAAAGAAAGGCGTCAGACAGGGAGATACGATCTCTCCAATGCTATTCACAGCATGTTTACAGGAGGTATTCAGAGACCTGGAGTGGGAAGAATTGGGGATAAAAGTTGATGGAGAATACCTGAGCAACTTGCGATTCGCTGATGATATTGCCTTGCTTAGTAACTCAGGAGACCAATTGCAATGCATGCTC
Source organism: Dermacentor variabilis (assembly GCF_050947875.1). Taxonomy (NCBI): domain Eukaryota; kingdom Metazoa; phylum Arthropoda; class Arachnida; order Ixodida; family Ixodidae; genus Dermacentor; species Dermacentor variabilis. Next base: position 86,703,579 of record NC_134570.1, on the reverse strand, counting down.
ACTGACCTGGAGAGGCAAAGCACAAGGGTGGGTCTGAAAATTAATCTGCAGAAAACTAAAGTAATGTTTAACAGTCTCGGAAGAGAACAGCAGTTTACGATAGGTAGCGAGGCACTGGAAGTGGTAAGGGAATACATCTACTTAGGGCAGGTAGTGACCACGGATCCGGATCATGAGACTGAAATAACCAGAAGAATAAGAATGGGCTGGGGTGCGTTTGGCAGGCATTCTCAAATCATGAACAGCAGGTTGCCACTATCCCTCAAAAGGAAAGTGTATAACAGCTGTGTGTTACCAGTACTCACATATGGGGCAGAAACCTGGAGGCTTACGAAAAGGGTTCTGCTGAAATTGAGGACGACGCAACGAGCTATGGAAAGAAGAATGATGGGTGTAACGTTAAGGGATAAGAAAAGAGCAGATTGGGTGAGACAACAAACGCAGGTAAATGACATCTTAGTTGAAATCAAGAAAAAGAAATGGGCATGGGCCGGACATGTAATGAGGAGGGAAGATAACCGATGGTCATTAAGGGTTACGGACTGGATTCCAAGGGAAGGGAAGCGTAGCAGGGGGCGGCAGAAAGTTAGGTGGGCGGATGACATTAAGACGTTTGCAGGGACAACATGGCCACAATTAGTACATGACCGGGGTAGTTGGAGAAGTATGGGAGAGGCGCCCTGAGCCTGAGTTACGCCCTCCAGTGGGCGTAACTAGGCTGATGATGATGATAGTGAAACTTGTTTCTTATTTTTATTTCTTTTAGATTGAACTAACTGGAATTTGTAGTTATTTGGCGTGCTTTCTATGCGTCATTTAACAATGAAAGGATGTCAAAAAAATTCAGTGCCATTCCACTCTGTGCAGGTCGATGATCATCGAAGTTGTGTATGTGGGCCCCTTAATAGCGAACTGGGCACTGCACTGCGTCAAACTCCGTATGCACATAAATGGAAGGCGAGGCGCGACTATAGTCGCTTGTCCACGATGTTGAGCCTCGGAAGATGATGGAGCACCGGGGGTATACATACCTATATGTATTGTTGCAAAAGGCGGCACGACAACTTTTACTAACGAATCCCGGCACGCAGAACAGACACGCATTCCACTGCACTCCGAGGGCACACTGCTTCACCGTAGCCAAGGCAATCGTGCGTTGGTTGACGTCCCGCAGTGCAGCAATGTTTGCGAGGTCACTCGAAAACCACAAGCGGCCACACAGAACACAGGCCACACAAAATTGTTTCCGCACAAAACTCTCTCCTTCGGTTATACGTACATACATACTGCGAGACAGCTGTTAAGCCTCAACGGTTTATTGCGCAGGTCGCGCTCTGAAGACGATGACGCTGGCCATGATGATGAATATATACAGATGAAGAAGATGAAGAGGTTATATAATGCTCACACAATTTCTCCCGCGCGTGGAAGCGGCTAACCTGGCCGCTGGTTATGGGGGGAAACGTCGTATGAAAGGCTTTAAACGAGAAACATGCACAATCTCCATGGCACGGCAGCGGCCGTCCAAAGGCGGAGCAACTAGAGTGACACGATAGTTAACTGGCACCCGCCGTGGTTGCTCAGTGGCTATGGTGTTGGGCTGCTGAGCACGAGGTCGCGGGATCGAATCCCGGCCATCGCGGCCGCATTTCGATGGGGGCGAAATGCGAAAACACCCGTGTGCTTAGATTTAGGTGCACGTTAAAGAACCCCAGGTGGTCAAAATTTCCGGAGTCCTCCACTACGGCGTGCCTCATAATCAGAAAGTGGTTTTGGCACGTAAAACCCCAAATATTATTATTATTATAGTTAACTGGCGAAGTCTGTTCCCGAACAATGTAGGGCCCGATAAAATGCGACTGAAATTTCTCGCACAATCCAGGAGCGCGAACTGGGGTTCACAGTAATACTTCGTCTCCAGGGTGGAAGGAAACGACACAGTGAGATGCATCATAGCGAATTTTGCGGTCTTGCTGACTGGCGTCAGTGTTGAGGCGGGAACGTTGGCGACACCGGGCAATGCGGGAAACGAACTGCTCGCACATTGATTCACACATTCGGCTGTGGCACGGCCTTCGTCAGAATAAAAACGAAGGCCGTGCCACGGCCGAAACGTTAAACCATTAAAAATGCAATTTTCGTAATTGTGCCCATTCGTTTCTTCAAAACACACACACACACACACACACACACACACACACACGCACACACACACACACACACGCACGCACGCACCCACACACACACACACACCCGCACACACGCACGCGCACGCGTGCGCGCACGCATTGTCGCGCCCATGAAGGGCGTTTATAGTCAAGCCGGGTAGAATTAGACGCGATGGCTTTGATAAGTTGAGCGCCTGTCGAGATTCAGCCAGCCAGCCGCACGTCGTCTTCCTCGTTCACCTCTCTGATGCCCGCCATACTGTTTGTTGAGGCGTAAACCCACTACGCACGTAAGAGAGCCACATTTCCCTCCGCGCAGACGAAGCCCGCCGAAGAAGTCAAACAGGCTGTCGAGAAATAAAGGGCTTTAAACGGGCGACATGTGAAAGCTCAGTCCTTGCTGACCGTCGGCCATTTGACGTGAGGCGTGCTATGCGGTAAGTTAATTCGCTGACACGCTCAGTAATAACATAGGGTCCAACATAGTGGGCCAGCAGCTTTTCACATAATCTACGTTTCCTGGTTGGTTTCTTGAGCCACACTAAATCACCAGCGTCATATATCAGTTGTCGACGTCGGCGGTCGTAACGTGCCTTAGTGGTCTTGTGAAGCAAGAGTGCGCAAAGAAGCAAGTCATCGGGCTTCTTCAGCAAGACAGGTCTCTGATATACAAAGATTATCGTGGCTGGAAAACGGGAAGATAGTGTCTAGTGTATCACGAGGTGGACGATCATAAAGAAGAAAGAAGGGACTGTAGCCCGTAACTTCGTGCTGTGAGGTGTTAATTGCGTACGTAATGAAAGGTAGGAAACTGTCCCAGTTCTTATGATCTGACGCAACATACATGGACAGCATGTTAGTAAGAGTTCTGTTCGTGCATTCCGGAAGGCCATTTGTTTGTGGATGATACGGGGTGGAATGTCGAAAACTTGAAGCGCCTAGACGAAGCGTCTCTTCGACCACGTCTGCAGTGAACTGCCGCCCACGATCACTGACGATGAGTCTTGGAGGTCCATGTCGGAGAATGACAAAACGCTGCAGAAAAATACCCACTTCGGCTGCAGTAGCTGATGGTATTGCAGCTGTCTCACAGTAGTGTGTCAAGTAATCAGCACACACGACAATCCAGCGATTCCCATCAAATGACCGCGGGAAAGGACCGAGAAAGTCGATGCCACCTTGCTCAAAGGAGTGCTGAAGGTTGGCACTGGATTTAGTCGATCAAGAGGAGCACTTGTCGGACGCTTGCGACGTTGGCACTCGCTGCAGCTGGACATGTACTGGGTGGTCGTCTGGCGCATTTTAGGCCAGTAGAACCTTTCTTGAAGGCGGTAGAGCGTTCGCACAGATCCCAAATGACCAGGTGCTGGATCGTCATGCATAGTGCGCATGACGGAGACATGGAGGCTGTCCGGGACCACCAAAGGATATCGTGGGCCTGTAGCAGAATAGTTCTTTTTGTAAAGAACCCCATCACGAACGCAGAAAAGAGTGGATGGTGCTGATTGCCTTGCAGTAATGAGCAGTGGTTCTAAAGTTCTTTTTGTTGCTCGACCTTCAAGGTATTTATATTAGGAAATCCCGGCTCCCGTGATGCGATACAGCGGTCGACGTTGTCCGCGTCGCAGTCCGTCCTTGGAAGCGGCATGCACGAGAGGCAGTCAGCGTCGGCGTGCGGGCGGCCGCTTTTATAAGAAACGATAAAGTCATATTCCTGTAAACGAAGTGTCCAACGCGCAAGCCGGCCCGACGGGTCACGGAGATTAACCAGCCAGCAGAGAGAACGATGGTCTGTGACCACAGTGAAGGGGCGCCCGTACAGGTAGGACCGGAAGCGCTGTACTACGAAAATCACTGCAAGACATTCTTGTTCTTCGACGGTGTAGTTACGCTATAGTTATATATACACACACCTTCACGACGGGACCGCCGTCCGGAGGAGCCGGAAAAAACTAAACACGCGTGATGTTTCTACGGTACCGCCACCACGGGAGAGCGGAAGGAAAAGAGAGGCGATACGCAAGCACTTGGAACGCCAACAAAGTGGTGAAAGTGGTTAAAATGAATTATCTGTCATCATCAGCTTCATATCTGATACGGGTTGTATTTGGACCCAAGATATAAACTTATTTTTGCAGGTTGGCGGAGTGCTTGAAGCCTGCTTCACCTCTAGCGCGGGTCGGCCTGCAGTGGTATGGCACTATCTTCGGAATCAGCCCACGTTTTTGGTCTGCGGACATCGATCCGCTGGAAACTAGCAATATACAAAAGGACTTCTTCTTGGGCAAGTTGGTTCTTAGATTTCCTCGGTATACTTTGTGGCGCAAAATACATTTCTTGAAAAAGGACAGAAGAAAGGAAGACAGTGAAGCGCCAATTTGGCGCTTCACTGTCTTTCTTTTTTCTGTCCCTTTTCAAGAAATGTATATTGCGCCACAAAGTATACCGTGGAAATCTAGCCATATACAGTTTCGCTGTAAAAAGCGAACATTTATTTATGCATGTTCAACACACTCGTCCGAGAGCACAACAGTGTTGCGATACGGATACCAGTCGCTCGACGGCTAAAACCTTTTAAGAACAGCTTGACTGGGCTCAAGGCCTTCTAAACACATCAGAGTGAATAAGCTATTTCAGCAACTCAGTAAGATATAAATCAAACTTTAGCATATTCAGACAGCAGTGGTTCTGCTAAGAAAATGAAAATGAAATGATATCGTTTTGACTCTGCACTGACAGGTTTTTTTTGGCGGCAGGAGGTGTCTGGACCGCCGCGGGCACTGGGTAGGTTAACCTGGTAGACCCTTCGCCACGGTCGCGACGCCTCTCCTTGCTGAATGAGTGGCGGCGCGCCTCTTACAGTAATTGCCGACTGGCGGAGGCTTTGGAATGAAGCAGGGTCTAAAGCCGAGACCAAGCGTACGCTTGCGGACGCGCGCCAGCCCGTGTCCGCGCTCCTAGTGCCTGCCGCGCCTCGCGAGTAATGGCGGTTTGCACCCACAATGACGCGCGACAGCGCGCGCTCATGCGCGCACGCTGGGTATAAACTGGCCTCACTCACACACGCCTTGGCAGGGGCCACTTCGTACTTTGTTATCGACAGTATTTAAAGATGCTTCGATATCTATAAACGTAATTGTTATATTTTTATGGTTCTTCGATCAGCGCAAAACGGAAAGAATAACCATTTTCTTGTATGATATAAAACTGCTTCACTGAAAGTTGAACGTTCCGCGCCGTAGCTGCGTAGTCAGGCGCGCCGACGCGACGCGACACAACGCAAGCGCGCGGAGAGGAGCTGTTCCCCGAGATCACGCCGCGTTTCGACGCGTACGAGCCATGCCGCACCGTCTGCACATGCGTGGATGCGTGAACGCGAGCTTGCGCCCCTCCGCAAGCGTACGTGTGGTCTTAGACAACAGTCGAGGCGCGTGGCCGAGGCTGTACTGACGATGCATGCGGCTACAGAGCTACTGTAGCAGGCATGTGAAATGCAGACATTTGAAGGCGCCGCAGCGATCAAAGAAGATTCTTTTCTGAATAACCTGACGGATACTTGCACAAATATAGGCTTCATTTCTTTTTTTGTCATCGGCTGAACAAATCGAACCTGATGTCGAAGCGAAAACCTGCTACGCACTTCAAGCTGTAGGCTGTTGCCGCTTAACCGTGTGACGCGATTTGTGAGTAGCTGAGAGCGGCCGCTCCATGAGAACATATACATTAGTGGCAACATTGTTCGCTTTGCGTTGTCTGCGTTCTGGGTTCGGTTACACTACACATGAGCGACGTGACTGGGATTTCCGCATGGCCAAGGTTCAACTCTGCCCAGTACCCGAGCGGAGTTCGCATGAAAAGGTATTGAAACCGGCTCCATATGTGAACATCCATGATTTCGAGCCGACGCTGTTTGCTGTGCTTGCGTTTTGCCGCTTATGCGCCGCATAAGGACGACACGTGTATCCCGCGTACGTGTGCTGCCTTCAGTTACACAGCACTCGCGGTTATGCGACCTCTGCACGGTATTCGCTGCCGAAGAGGCCTGTGAGCGGAAGGCACCTGAAAAAGCGGCTCTTACATCCAAGGCACGAACTTGCCGGTTCACGCAAGGGAGCACTATGACGTAAAACTATTCCAATATATTTTTATTCTAATCTCCTGACGTCAAATTTTCGTAACCGCCGACACAAGCATCGGGTGGTGGTGACCCACAGGGTTGTCTGAAGAGACCAATCAAACGCTTTCCTCGATCACAGGCGGTCGCTTTTGTTTGCTTGAAAAACAAATGACATTGAGTACATTGAGCGGCTTGTCGCACCTAATTGGCTGACAAGAGGCGAGGAGCACTGAGTGGAGAGGGATTCGATGGGGCCGAGCCACTGCATTGAAAATCGATAACCGGATGAAGAGAGTGGTGCCGGCGTCTGCGATTGGTCCGCTTTCCCTCACTTAGCTTGCGGTGGCTGGTCGAAAATCGCGGCGGCATGCAACGGAAGCTTAAGAATGACACTACAACGGATCCTCAACAAAGAATTTTTGGTTGAACGAGGTCGTAAACGTGTCGAAAACGCTCGAAAACGTTACACGGCCACGCAGAAAGCTTTATTATACGCAAATAAACCCATGCTCTCCGGCAGGTGCTAGTAGCCAGTGCCTGAATGATTGGCGGCAGCCATCTTTTATTCCTTTCGGAGCAGGGCAGCCTGCCGCTATTCAGAACAGTCAGTTTTGTTCGGCATATTAATGCATCTTTAACGCGTACACGTCACTTTGACGCGGTGAGTTTTCGCGGTTTTGTGACGTCGCGTGACAGGCAGATGAATTGCGTGCAGCCCGAAAACTCTTGACCAATAGCCGAGGGCTAATGTTGAAAAGTCGTCGAATCAGAAATAACTATTTTTCTTTTTTTCGGTCATATCATGCATAATCAGTGTGTACACGTCATATCAGATGGGGAGCTATCGCGGTTTTCGTGACGTCGCGTGACAGGCAGGTGAAGTGGGGGTGGTCCCAAAAACTTCTCGACCAATCACAGAAGGCTGACTGCCGAATTGGAATAGAAAAGTTTGGAATAGCTTTACGTTATAGCGCACCTGTTTAGAACCGCTGGAACCATCTTTATCTTATTGCGGCAGTTCGCGCTGTATTTCAAGCGCCCACTCCATCACAAGCGCGAGGGTAATTGCTTGTGATCAGAAATTTTGTTATAACAAATTGTCATGCTGAAGCAAATTGTCACGCTGAAGTAAGAGGCGCTGCCTCCAGATTATAAGAGATGAAAACTGACATTTTGTTTCATATCGTCCACCTTGGGTCAGCTTTCCGGCTATCTTAGGGAGGGGGTGGGGGCAAACGGGGGGCAAATGGGGGAGCAGGCGAAAATTTGGAGGGGGGGTGCCCCCCCCTCGTGTCCCTCCTGGCGCCGCCCCGGTTATCACTCCGCGTGTTCCGCCCATGGTTCGTTGCGCGCCAACAGCGTTCGCTCGCGCGAGTACGCACGTGAGGCTCCTCGCGACATGTTGAAAATAAATAACCTGAAAAGAATGACATAAAATAAAAACGACCTAAAACAACGCATCAGCAGCCGTGCACCACAGTGGGTTTCTTGCTAAGGATTAAAGCTTTGTTTCATTCACTATTGAGCCTCTATAAAGAACAGTTGCACACATTTGCGGTCAAAAGGCATCTAACCATATCCACTTGCGAACGAAGCCCCCCCCCCCCCCCCCCACTGCACTAGTCTGCAGAGTGTTGACTGCTTTGTAGGGAACGGAGTATTAAGGCGTTAGCATTCGCCTGACTGAGGCCGTGACCCGCGCGCCATCTCTGTTCCAACGAAGCAAACATTAGCGCAGCGTAAGAATAAAGCGAAAAAGAAGAAAGGAGGGGTCAGTATTAAACAACATGGGATTCAGAAGGCGAGATGGAGGGGAAAAAATGATACACTCCGATCTAGGTGAACTAAGAAGAACGATGTACAACCTGAAATACATGAGCACACACTTAAGCAGCACAGTCAACAATGAAAAACTGTAATGAACCATATTTGTAGTACAGCTTTTTCAGTTTTTAACCTAACGATTCGCAAAAGTACGCATTCGGGAACAAGCATAGGATTCAGGAAAGAAAAGCAGATATAGTTCATTACTACGTCTCACATATGAAAACGCTACAGTATTGATTGTGTTCAAGCTGGCCGGTATAAGCATTTCCAACGCAAAAACACAGACTTTGCATGAAATTCGCACATGACACCAACGAACTATTTTCAGTTATGTATTTTTGTTTTATACAATCTTATTGAAGGGGATTGTTTTAATTGGTCTAACAGTTTCTTGTTCCAGGAATATTGTGCCTCAAGCGTTGCGCGCCATAATTAGTTCTAATCTTAGGTAGTTAAATTCTAATTGGTTCTAATATAAGGTACTTCTAATCTTAGGTAGATAAGCAAACGAAAATTTCGGTCTGTGGTAGTTTCGAGATAGACCCATAATTTGCCTAGTTTTCTTTAATTTGCGTAAATAAGATCTTCTCTAAATAAGGAAACTTTGGTGTAACTAATTTACACCTAAACTTATATGGAGATGTGGTTTCATTGAAGCGGATGCGTTCAAGAGCACGAACAGCTCTCTTATGTAAGAGTTCTGGTTTATTTAAATCGGTTGTTGCAAGTCCCTGGTCAGTAAGCGGTATTGTACATGGGACTGAATTAAAGCATGACATATAACCGGTTCTAGTTTGCTGGGAATAAAAGAGCTTATTTTTCATTGTGGGCCAGCTGTTCGACAAAGCTTGTTTTGGAGGGGGGATGTGTGGTCATTTCACGATAAGTATTCCTGAAAAAACATGACTAGGAACTTTATACTGCTCGTCTTTTCGAGCACTGCGGCGTGAAAACTCAGATTACATACTATTACTTATATTAATACATACTTACTTACATGCATACTTAATACATACTTAATTATACATAATACATTATGTATAATACATACTATTACTTATATGCGGATTTCTAGCTCTGGCGATTACTTATTTTATTTTACTTATACTCAGCTGTAACTTATTTGCATCTAATTATATTGATAGTTCTGTTAGCCATATATGAGCTTTTAATTCGGAATCGTCCATACAAATGTCTAGTATTGAATGCTGGTACATACATACATACATACATACATACATACATACATACATACATACATACATACATACATACATGCATGCATGCATACATACATACATACATACATACATACATACATACATACATACATACATACATACATACATACATACATACATACATACATACATACATACATACATACATACATACATACATACATACATAGCGTTTGGAAAGTGCGTGAAGTATCCTAAGAATGCTAACGCATGTCGCCATCGCGTTGTCTTCATTCCGTTGTCGTCACGCTGCCGTCGTTATACCATCGTCATCATTGCAGAACCGTTATCTCATTGTCGTCATGTCGTGGTCGTCATACCGCCTTTGTCATTTCATCGGCGTCGTTCCATCGTCATCACTGCGTGGCCGTCATGCCGTCACGGCGTTTGGAGACCTTGGAAAGCGAGTGCCATTCCGAAGTGGGCCGATGCTGGAGTCAGTGTATGTCGTACATAGCCGAAGCAAAAAGAAGTCTCGGAATGACCACTACAGATTTTAAATAAACGTAACTTCAGCAATACGGCGTGTCGCCACATTGCTTGAATGCTGATCGCAGCATACCGGCGACAGTCATCGTGAAATGGGTTCTCCGTGATATTTTGTGTCTTTGTAGTAGAGCGGCACACGCCTACTGGCACATACCCAGTGACCCAAGTTGGCATCAAAAAGGTTCATTCGGACTGAACGATTTGCGCGCACCCAGTGCTCCAAGTCGGTGTCAAAGAGTTTCATTGAAGATCGCTACATACCCAATCCCACAATCCATATACAGTGACCCATGTCTGCAGGAAAAACGTTCGTTGAAGAACGGCACATGTGAACACATTGCGGCATACTCAGTGACTCAAGTTGGTACGACGGTTGGTTTCGATTCTTCAGCGCAGCCAGGTCAATGCTCTAACCACTTGACCATGCATGGACTACACAGTGACACAGGTTGGAAAAACGGTTACGTACAAAACGTACATGCATACATAGCCTCCGGGAAGTCCGTGAAGTGTACTAAGAATGTTGACGCAGTTAAAATTCCAGCAGAACCCATCTCCCGATGGAGTCTGACGTTAATGGGATTAGCACTGAAGCAGTCTGATGACACACCGTAGCAACACCGCCGAAGCTTGTCATGTATGGCGCGCGTATACAGGCAGCCTGGCTCTCCTTTCGCGCTTCTTGTCTTGACACCTGTGCCACCTGGCGGCGCCATCACGAAGCCCGCGTGTGGCGCGTTTAGAGAACAGTGTCTGAATATATATGACGTACGCGTTCGGTTACGCCTGACACTAGACAAAGTTCAAAGTCTTTAAAGCGAAAGCTTTACTGGCCGCGAGCTTGAGATTTCGCCGTGGTGGTGCTCCGAGGAGGCACATGAAATCACAACGCGCGCCTCGCCGCGGATATTTCTCTCTCTGTCGTTCCCTAGTCACTACTGCGCACGCGCCACTAGTAGCACCGAGCCACAGGTGTTCCACCACTGCGCAGCGTCGCGCCTTGCCGCCTCCGTCGTTTGGTATGACGTCACACGCGTTCCTCGTCGTTGCGCTCGCCTCCACTCGCTTCGCCAGCTGCGTCGCATGACTGATAACATGTCGGAGGATTGAAAAGGAGAGCTCGCGTGTGCCGCAACCACAGTTGAGGCGGCAGTATGGACGGCTACAATTCTGATAAGCAGAAGGTGGCCTGAAATCGATATCGGAACGAGATGAAGAGGAAACGAATCGCCCAGGAAACAGACGAACAGCACGCCGAACGACTGGCTAAACGCCGCAACATAGCTAGACAACCACACTAACCTGGACTTGCAATCAAGATTAACCAAGGCTACCATGATATGCCTTAGCTTTCGCTACGTATATCCTGGCATAGCCTAGCTAAGCTACTGCCAATTTTTTTTTTTGTCAGAGAAGAACGGCACAAGCACAGCGCTACATACCCAGTGACCCAAATTGTTAGAAAGGTTGGTCTCGAACCCTGCTCCCTCAGCACAGGAACTTAACGTGCTACGCATTCGACCATGGACTACCCAAAGACGCAGCTTTGAGGGAAAGCGGTCAGAGACACAGATAGACAGATAGCCCCGGAAAGTGTGTGAAATATGAAAGAAGGCTAATGGAATAAATAAATAAATAAATAAATAAATAAATAAATAAATAAATAAATAAATAAATACACACTACTGATCGCTGCTCTTTGAAAGCCAAGGTAGGAGTGGTTGACAATAAATGTTAGCTTTATCTTAGGCTGCAGGTGCTCGCAACTCAGCGGCACCTGAGAGCGGAAAAAAAAGAAGATATAAAGAGAGAAATAAAAGCAACCAATCAAATTGTATAAATGAACCTGAAAAAGCAAGCGAACATAAGGGTAAAGCACATTTATTTCCGTGATCCGCGTAGCCGTCGGCATGTAGAGCCCATCAGTCGGGCGAGCTAGGAAATTCCGAGTGTCATGGTATTTAGTACAGGTCGGTCAGCCGGCGTTGTCCTTGGGATGCCGACCAGACATGTCACGTGGCGTCGCGCCTCACTTAGCCTCGCATGCACGCCGGCGGAACGCGTCGTAACGCAGTGCGAACCACCGAAACGTGAAACTCTGTTGCCGCATAGAAACAAAAAAGAAAGAAAGCTGGGTGATGCGGACAGACAGACCTCACGCTCGACGCCACGTGACTTGGCCTGGAAAGATTCACGCTCCAATCGCAAGCCATGCTCAGCAAAAAAAGTAAAAACAAGAAGATAGAGAGAGAGAGAGAGAGAGAGAGAGAGAGAGAGAGAGAGAGAGAGAGAGAGAAAGCAGGGACAGAAGCAAGCTCGACATTGCGCGCAGTAAAGGATCACGAGACTTCCGACCAGTATCAGTTACAGTTAGGATTTCCAGACGAGACCGGGGCCGCTGCATCAGCATCGGTAGCTATAGGTGTTGCTATGAGATCCGCCTTAATAACATAGGAACATTCGCAACACACTCGTTACATTAAACGTGGTTGTCCCAATAATAAAAGAATGCATTTTTCGCACTATAACGGAAACTGTTGCGCTCTTAAGTAAAGGCACGAGCCGAAAGCGCTTCCATGTTGTGTTTATATCTTCTTAGCTGATTTTAGCGCAGACGTTAATAAACTTGTGTACGTTCGTCTTAAACACCGGACGGCTTGTTAAACATGCCACCGAACGACACATGACGCCACGAATTGCGTATGATTCGCATCTGCAAATATTGCACTTAAGTAATTTTAGTGCGCTCTAGGCATTCCGAGCATCCTAATTCTCGCGGCTACTGCCATTATTTAAGGTCAAGGTGAGATACCGTAACTTAAAGCGCCGGTTGAATTTAAAATGGGAAAATAAACACGTTTATGAACTTTGTCCCTTTTAGAGTGCACCCTCTCTGGCTTTTCCTCGATCACTCAAGTTCAACGCAAAGATGAAAAGTCAAGCAGACGTGCCGTTTTCATCGACCTTGCAGTTTCTAAAAAGCAGGCCACCTCGTCTTAAAAAAAATTGGAGGACGCTTAAGCTTCGCCTTCAAGAGTTGAACGCGACAGCGTTCCCGTCGACCCGCCAAGGGGTGTAAGACAATAGGCTACGGCGCAGCGACTACGCGCCCCGCATCGGACGCGGTGAGCGTCGAGCAACGCAGCGTTCGGCGCGACAACGAAATGTGCGCCTGAGCAAGCGACGCACGCCTGAGCCTTAGAAACAGCTCGTTTCTAAGGCAACACCGCGTTCACTAGAGGCGCTTTTGTACCGCTTTGAAGCATCGAACTCGTGGCTCAGTGGTAACGTCTCCGTCTCACACTCCGGAGACCCTGGTTCGATTCCCACACAGCCCATCTTGGAAGTTGCTTTTTATTTATGAAGTGCCTGCCATGATTTATCGCTCACGGCCAACGCCGCGAACGCCGACGCCGACACCGACGGCGACGACACCGGCTTTTCTGCGACACGAGCTCCTTAACGCTATCGCGTTAAAATTGCATTGTTCCTAGAGCTGAACTCCCGTAGTTGGCTTCTCAAATGAAGGCTTTAATAAGGACGCTGGCAGAAACGCGTCGCAAAGCGCAATATCGATCATGAGTGTTTTCTTGCGGAAATTTCGAAGGCGCGGTGATATCAGCCACGTTGAGTGCTGTTACAATATTTCATCTAACTGAGCATTACGGACAGCAGAAGAAAACAGTACACCAGCAGATGTGCACATCGGCGCGTCGTCAGCGAGCTTTTTATATAGATCTGTGCAACGTTCTCCCTGAAGTACCGTACCGTCGGTTTTCATCGCCTTTTGTCTTGGAACGCAAAATTCATGCGTTGCATCGCATTTCAAACGAAATCTCATCCATGTGATCGAAAGATCTGATCATACGATGCGCACTGAGCCAGCCACGTACGCGACCTGTTAAGAACGGCCAGCTGCATGGCAAGTTTGCCAGCCAGTTACGCCAGTGGTGGCAACCTCATCTTGGAATGCCGCCGCCAACCTCTAGCCACGGCGTGGCTAAGTCGACTTTGTGTCAGTATCAATACGCGCATCCTCCACTCTCCGTCGCTTCAGCTAGGATGCGTTGTGACTGAAGGAGTTCGACGAAGCAGCCTTTGTGCGCAACACGACAAAGCGGACCTGATATCCTATGGGCGGGGGAGCTGCTGCAGGAACACCGACGGACGCTCCTTCCCACGCACCGACCAAGACGCAAGACAACGCGCTACCCGGAACGGCTCCGAGTTCTACGAAGCCCCTCTGACGTCGGCTCCGGACCATTGCACCTGTGTGTATGCGTGTGTGTGTGTAAACCGTGCCGCGGAGAGGCGGCTAGTTTGCGATTACTAAACGAACGTTCGCGTCGCCTTGTATCACGGGAGGACCGAGTGTTTAAAAACCGCTGTTGTACGGATGCTCGACACACTTCTCTTAAGCAGTCATGTTGGACTGAGACACTCTCTCTCAAGCAGTCATGTTAGACTGATATAAATACTGTAAATAAACCCTTATTCCTCGTTCTCGATGAGAAGCAGTCCTTCCCTTCATCAACGTCCTCAGCGTGGATAAGTTGGACGACGGCATGGGCCAGCTACCTTCTGATTCATGCCCGACTCCAATCTGGACAACGGATCACGAGCGATGGGATTGAACCCCCAATCATAACAGACCTCATTCCTGCTGCTGCTTTGTCTAAACTTCATGTTTCAGCCAGAAATAATGGCTCGCCATCTGAACGCGAAGGCCCGGAGCTGCTTTTATGTAAGAAACATTTGGTGTAACCGACGCCGAAAACTTATTCGGCTGGCGTCTATACGTACCTTGCTTGTACAATTATATCCCCGCTGTCCGGATACCTTTTGAAAGGAAGCTTTCCTTGCCTCTTCCTTCGATTTTTCCATTGCTGCTGCTGCTGTCTTGCACGCTGCGCAGGAAGGGGGCTCAGAGCGTGTGTATACATGACAGGAGCGCGGCAGAGGCGAAAGGTGACGCCAGAAACTCTTTTGGACTTCTCCGTAGCGTCGTATGTGCACAATACTCCCTGGAGCTCCCTGGGCGTCACCACAGAACCCTCCTGACAGCGTAATTATCCGCGATCTCCCGCAATAGCATTGCAGAAAATGCATCGCTCGCCTTTGTACAAACGTGCAACAGTTCAGAGGGGAAGTAGATAGAAAGGTAGAGAGGAGGTAGGGAGAGGAGGCGAAGAATGGGGTTGAACTTACGCAGTTACGAAACGGTGCCTTGCAACTCTTCGATCACAGCTTGCATGCGTGGGGCGAGGGCAGGATAGGGAAAAAGCGACGCAAGAAGGAAAGGAAACGACAGCTGGTTACCGACAGACTGAATAAATTTAAGTTCAAGGAACAGTGCGGTACGTTTCTACCACTTCCGAAAAATAAGCGCCGTGCAAATTTGTATTGCGGACGACGGACGCAGGGCGTGTACACGCAAAGCCACATTAAAGCACCGTAGCGTCTTGACGACACCACGGAAGCGGCCGCACCTCAAATCAACACGTATGCGCCCACCGCTGTAGCTTTACGGCTTTGGCGTTGCTCGAGGTGGCGGGTTCGATCCCTACTACGGCAGCCGCATTTCGGCGGAGGCGAATCAGAAAGACGCTCGTGTACGTCAAAGGTGCATGTTAAAGAACTCCAGGGGGTCAACTTAATCTGGAGTCCGTCACTACCGCGTGCATGATAAACCGATTGTGATTTCGGAACGCACAGCCCGTAATTCAATTAAGTATAACACTGTGGCCATGATGCCATGTGCCACGTGAGGCACTGACAATGGTAACTACCTCGGAGGTTATGAACAATGACGCGCAAGAACGCTGTGCGTTCCGTGTACTACGTAGACAAACAACAGTGCCGCACACAAAGTAACGTTTACCATCAACTCACCAATCTCATTTTGTACAGAACGCTGAATAAATTTAATATTTATCGTGCACGTCAGCGCAAATTATCGTCAATCAAAGCAAACAGCACAGAAAGCTTCGTTTGCAACGATTCCCGCAGGTGTTGGATCCACAGGGCTTTTTAGAGCTCAGCTCTCAGGCACCCGTTCCCGCGGCAAGTGTCGGCGTTGCCCCTCGTCACCGAGCTAATGAACACAGCGCAGGATAAAAGCCCACGCCGAGCGCAGCGGAAGGGGAAAGACGGCGATAACGAAGAGAACGCGAGGAGGAAAGTGAAGGAAGAGGGTGCAGCGGAACCATATAGTGTATATTAAGGTTGCTGACACGCTTGAACGAGTTTTCAGGTGTGGTTGGCTCAGCAAACCAATTAATAATTAACTGACTATATCAGTTAGGTGGTTACCTAAATAACATTTCATATTTTTTATACGGACGTTCTTTTCATAGTCACTAATAACGGTGAACAAGTTGTTCTAATTTTTTTTTTCACGTGCAACTGTGTTTGGACTTCACGGCGTTAACCATTGTCCTCGCGACACGTACAGTCGCGTTTAATATGAGCTGCAACAGGGTGCCTGTGGTCGAAGGTGCTCTGAGAGTTAGCGCACGAAAAATCTATTTAGTAATTGCCAGTATTTCGAACGGTATTCCCCAATTTTCCCTATGTGTTGGCGCCGCCATGCACTATTGGAGCCCCTTCGACCACAGGCACGGTGTTGCAGCTTATCTTGAACGCGACAGGACATACCGAGAATATTTTCAAGATAAGACAATATGCTTACAAGTACATCGAATCTTCTTTTCCTGTTTTTTTTTTATGCGTGCGACAGGCACTCTCTAACCAGTGTACGGAGCCCGGCGTCGTGGTCGACCACGACGACCCGCTAGACCGCTCTACGTCGCGCTTCAACCTGACCGGCCAGAACCTAGCCAAGGTAGTGCGAAGATGGCCTCCTCCGAGGCAAAACTGGACGTTCATCATCGACTCGTGGTTCAACGAGTACCAGTACTACTCCCCGGGCGACGTTCGCGCGTACAACCCTTACACGGCGCGGCACACGAACTACTTCACCCAGATCATTTGGGCCAAGACTCACCACGTCGGCTGCGGCTACGTCAACTTCAGCTTCGCCGACCCGAGCGCCACTCCCCCGTACATGGAGATCTACGCCTGTAACTACGGCCCGGCCGGAAACTTGGTCAGCGTGAGGACGAAGCTGCCCATCTACGAGGAGGGCCCCACGTGCAGTGCCTGCCCGGCCAAAGCTCGCTGCCACCAGGACACGGGTCTGTGCGGCGGTGCGGGGCGCGGTCCTCGGCCACCGCCTCCACCGGACCCTCCGGCTGGCAATGTTCCCGATCCGCAGTCAAAGCCTAATCCAGTGACGACTCGGCCTGGCGGCGGAGGTGGCGGCGGAGGTGGAGCCACAGGCGGGCAAAGTGGGGACAGCCCGGAAAGCAGCAGCAGTTCCGGAAGCTCTGCGGAGGAAGACAAGCCGTCCATCTGGCTACCCTTGATTGCAGGCTTAGTCGTGGTGACGGTGGCGCTGACGTGCTGCCTCTACTTTGCTTTCGCGCAGAAAAAGAGAGACCAACCGCAAGAGCAGGCGGCACCCGCAGGGATGGAGTCCCAGCTGTCGACTTCGTCGACGGCGGCGTTGTAGGTCAGCGGGGGCAGTTTCCAAAGGCTGTCCGGGGATGAGACGTCGCTTTGTCCCAAAGCGAACTGGCATGAGCCGTGCGTAGCTAGTCTTGCGCGATGTACTTGATCTTCGCTTGAGTATCACGTATATTTCCATCTGTAATTAAATGACTGTTAGCCTACTCGGATGTTATATTACGAGAGCCCTTCTCTATGCCTTGTGTTTTGGGTTCATTTTTCTTGTTAATGCAGCCGTTTAAGCGCTGCGATACACGCTTGCGTGTATATCTGACATACACGCAGAACCACGACTCGATGTTATGGCACGAATGGGATTATAAAAACACGCGCTCAGAGTATACAGCGTCCTAACGTCGTTCGCCACGTTTCAGTGAAGTGATAACGAAGCTAATTGAACGTGTATACCGCATACGCTCCGAAATTTGTAACATTAGTTGCACGTATAGTCTTCGGATAACTCTTCTTTAAATCTTATCATAGGGCTTTGGTTTTGGTTCACAGTAATCTGGTCGACGCGTAATGAGGCCAGTTTCATCACTGATCCAACAAGGTCTTCTTTGCTGCCAAGTGTGTCGCAGTCTAAAATCTTTACCAATTGCAATCTAAGTTAGACCCGATTAATTTTGTTTTATTCTAATAGATATTGAAACAGCCGATTGACACTCCCCGCTACGTCTGCCTTCCACCTTGTTGTACCACTCCGAGCGCGCGCGCGCAATCAATCAATCAATTAAACAAACAAACAAACACACACGCAAACATACACACACCTTTTTATTAGGCTCTGGAAGGCTAAACACGAACCCACCATCCTTTCACAAATTGTCGCTTGCTGTTTTGAATTGTCCCTGTTAGATAGCTTGCTACTTCTTCAGGTGGTATAATCAACCTGCAAGCAGTTTCTAATATGCCAGGAATTATACAGTGGCCTATAGTTGTCAAATTTTCCTCATCAACACGTGCTTCTCAATGCCCACTTTCATTCCACTCGCAAGCCCCGAGAATGTTAGTCCGCAGGCGTCGTTAGGCTCATTCAGCAACCGTATAGCTACGTATAGTACCGGTTTGAATACAGAAAAACATCTTGAAGGGGCAGCGCGATATGACGAAGGCAGAAGGCAAGAACACACAGGATAGCGCTGAACTCCCAACTAACTTCATACGAAAGCATACACAAACTTATGTACACAACCTATAGGCACGTGCTCTCCCATCGATGGCGTCATTATCAGTGCGCAGGCACAAAGGCAAAATCCTGTAATCTAATGCTACACTATGAGGCGGCTTCAAAATTCAAATTTACTGTCATACAAATTTACCGATGGCATGCTTACACAACGCGACACTTTTTTCCTGATTTAGTAGGCCTCAATAATCTCCCTTGTGGTCTGATTTCTATGTGAGGAAAGTATTGTGGTGTTTTTATAGATTGAAGTGCACCCATGCTCAGAGCAATGCCGCGCGACATGTGAATAGGCATTACCCGTTAGCGAGCGCCTATGCTCAGAAAATGAAATGTTCAGGCAACGATCTGTTTGGCCGATACAGACGTGCCCGCAGGAAAAAGGAAGCTCGAAAACAACTCCCATTCTACAGTGCACAAGGGGGGACGTATGCTTAACATGAGTAGCATGAGTGGAGGCAGCCTGGGCCAACTTCTTATCAATCTTACCACAGATTTTGATCATCAAATCAGGGGCAGAAAAAAACAACCTTTAGATCAATCCTGCCTGCTACGTTCCTGAGGCTGTGTCATAGTTTATGTACGTACATATGGAATTACAACCAGTTTTTTCTTGTCGGCAGGCTCTGAATTGTTCATTATTGTGTTTGCTCCTAATTTTACACGCTTGACAAGCTTCTGTATAGTCATGCGGATAGCATGCTTTTGAAATCCTGCCGCTCTCAATCGCTCCAGTTGTTTTAATAGACTCAGAAGTCTGGTGAAAACACGTTTTCGAAAGTGCGGAAAATAGAACCGAAAAAGTAATGCCAGTTTTTACCACCTTCGTATCTGCGGCGCGAAACGTTAAAATTGGTTTTTCGGACCTTGGGCAACACACCCAGCACACATGCTTATCAGTTAGTTTAAACCTCGTATCTAAAAATTGTAGCTCGTTCTTACCTGGCACTTCATGTGTAAAGTATAACCCTGAGCCACATTTGTGGAATACTTGAAGTACATCATGAACCATTTGCTGAAAATTAGTACTCTTCACAAAGATCAGAAATTCATCAACATATCTTAGCACTTTGATTGTTCGGTCATCTAGGTTACTTTCTATGTTTCTATCAACCCTACATAGAAAAATGTTACTACCGGAGGAACCTTGGAGCCAATGCAAATGCCAGATTTTTGTCGGTATAAATTTCCTTTCCATTCAACAACAGTTGAAGCTAAGTCAAAAGAGAGAATCTCGAGAAAACTGTTAACAGATACACCACAGCTGCTGGAAAATTTGAGCTCATCATTGTCCTCGGTGATACTAAGTTTAACACTTATCATTAGATCGTCATGTGGAATTTTGTAGTACAGACCTTGAACATCGATGCTAGAAACATTACAATCGCCAGGATTAGATTGATCGAGGAAGCTGATGAGATCATCCGAGTTTTTTACCACAAAAGGATCTCTGATCACCAATGACTGCAAATGCCTTTGTAAGTAACCCGAGACAACCCACTGCCACGTATTCTTTTCCGTGACTATTGCTCGAAATGGAATGTCAGACTTGTGGGTCTTTGCTGAGAAGAAATTATCCAAATTACGACTTTTTGCCTTTTTTGCTAATGAAGCTAGCTGCTCAAGGTTGTGGCTGTGAAGCAGCGACACTGCGCGCTCCTTAACTTTAGCGGGCTTCAGATCTATTGCTCTGAAGTTCTTTCCTATTGCATCTAACGCTCTTTTGCTGAAGATACTCTCTGGCACTACAACAAAGAAACCTTCATTATCAGAGGTCAAAATGTGAAGGTTTCTACTCGCAGCATATTCTACGCACAATCGTTTAGAGTCTTATTCTTCGAGCGCCTCTATACTGATTGTCCCAGCACATCTACACACTCTGCTATGATGCGTGGTCTTTCTTCTTCGGTCCCCCGGTTGGTGATTGTCCTAGCCATAGTCACTTTCTCCGGTGGGATGAGGCTTGGCTCGTGGGCCAATTTTGGGCCATGACCAAGGGTTCTTCTATTCTCTTCTGGTAGAGTCTCGTCGCCAAGAACCAACACTTATGCTTCGGGCATCTTCTTTTGTGGTTTTGGAAGGGTCGGCCAAGCGGTGTTCCACATCCACTCGGCTATATGATAGGATGTTTTACGCCATTCCAGGAAATCCCTTCTGCTCTTGCCTTTGTCTTTTTCCTACCCGCAGGCTGTACGGATACAATCTTGGAGGTATCGGGCTTGATTTATCCATTCTGCAAGAGCATAAGGGATTTCCTGGAGTGGCGTAAGACATCCTATCATATAGCTGAGTGGAAGTAGAACACCGCTTGGCCTACCCTTCCAAAACCACAAAAGAAGAAGATGCCCGAAGCAAAAGTGTTGGTTCTTGGCAACGAGACTCTACCAGGAGAGCATAGAAGAACCCTTGGTCTTGGCCCAAAATTTGCCCACGAGCCAAGCCTCACCCCGCCGGAGAAGGTGACTAAGCCGGCCGAAGTAAAATTGCTGGGACAGTTCTGTTTGGCGGCTGGTGTAAAGGCGTCGGTAGAAACGATGCTTAACGTGCAGTGCTTTTTTGGTTTTTTTTCTTACACGTCTGGCATGGATACATGTGCAACACACGAACGTTCTCGGAAATGAACAAAGAGCTGCTGTCGTCATGTGTGTGCCCGATGTTCTGGTGTTCCGCCATCACGGACAGACTAAACCACTATTATCGCCGTTTTCCTTCTCGGCTCTTCATCATTGCAGTATCTTCAGCACTCAGTGGAAGGCGACCTTTCTACGGCACGCAGAATAAACACTACGCAAATAGTAGGATACTATTGATACTTTTGTTCTGTATAATGTAGTGTTTACGTAATTTTATCTCCTGTTTGTATAATGTAATAGTCGAGGACATCTTTATTTGCGCTGGCGATACAAAACCAAATCAAGCACTTTTTTCTCATTGCGAGAAATGTTATCGCCATCTGCAATATGGCCGCGCCTTGAACGCTAACATTCTTTGACGACAAATTAACTTACTGACATCCAAATTTCGAGGAAGGATCTTTAACCCATTCAAGCTGTCACAAAATTACCGACCACTTTACCTTTGCATAAACCGGGTCTTGTCGCTACATTCTAAACGAACTATATGAATTAAACAGGAAGAAATTCCGGCCTTGGCTGGATATATATTCACCAATGAGCGTACTAAAGAGCATCTAGAAACATTTTTTCTGTTCGAGCGTGGCAGCCAGTGCTGCTCAACGACGATGGGCAACGTTTATGAACAACCATAGTAAGCCTCCTAATTTTCGGGATAAAATCGTCACGGCGAAGCGGTGACACGTGATCCCAATTTCCACGCAAGAATGGTGCAGCGCCAGCGCTTCCAGTGGTGGCCCTCGCGCCCAACGTGAGGATACTTCGATACATTGCAGCTAAGCTTACTGTTTAAACCTAACCTCTTTAAACCTAAACCTTTAAATCTAACCGCTTTAAGTTCACTGTTATTTGTTACCGGCCGCCAATGAACGTCGACCCTTTCGGATTTCCTCTATTAACACGTAATAATTTTTATTTCGATGTTCGAACAAAGTACTATATCACCACTTCGCAGCAGTCTATGGGGCTGGCAAGACTTCCATCAAATTCGCTGCACAATCATTATTTTTTTCCATGTCGCCCTTAATAATCAGTACGAGGCACTGGTATACCGGGTGTTTTTTTTTTTTTTAAGAAGCTCCAAAATTTAAAGAAAAAATACCTGTGGCAGGTAGCACGATTTCAACCCTTCATCTAATTTACTCGATGACGCGGCCATTACTTCTACGAGATATCCAAGCACCTAATTAAATAATTCACATATTTACCCTAGCTTTTTATTTATTTATTTATTTTAGGCCACATATTTAAATCTACGAGTTATAGTTGCTGAGTTCGCAAAGGCTATACACTTGGCCCGAGTTCTGTGGGCTGCACTAGTTTCCACATAGTCATTTTCAAAGTGTATGGCGAAATGCATTGGTGATTAATTACTTTTGCGCTTCAATGCATAAAACAACGTTCTCATAACAGTAATTCGTCGGAAACATTGATTGCTAATATCTCTAAATTGGTACTATCCTAAGAACTTGTTCCAAGTGGATGCGCCGGGAAGTAACTAATTAAAAGGCGCATTGCCGAAATTATGTTTATTATTTAATGAAGCATATCAATTTGTCCTAGAACTAATGGCTGCCTCATCGAGTAATTTAGATGAAGGGTTAGAATTTTGCTCTCTTACACAGGCAATTTTTTTGAAACTGTGGACCGTTTAACAAAGAAAAAAAAATAAAGACACCCGGTATATTGTACGAAGTCAGATCCGGATATGTGAAGAAAGCTTGCCGATGATGAATAGTCATCCATAGCCTCTGGAAGTAGCACAGAAACTTTTCAACCTGTTTTGTTAGTGTGTTATAAATGAGGACGCAATTACCGTGTCCATTGCATTGCGTTTTAAAGATAACCGGAGGGAGGTGAACAAGCCTACGGGGAGAGAACATCAAACGACCGCTGGAGTCCCATTGGTGTCACGCAGAAGTTTGATCGAGGCTATGATACCCCTGCAGCGCGACAAATCTAATGTCACTTCCAACGAATGACACTTGTTGCGTTTAATCTCATTACAACAGCGCGCTGTCACACGGCGTAAACTAACGTCATTCGAAAATGATGAAAATGACGATAGTAAAGAAAAGAAAGAAAAAGAAAAGCAGGCAAGAATATATCGTCAAACCAGCTTTTGTCCAATAATTCTTTTCCAATATGCTCAGTTCCGTTGGAACACGTGATTCTCACTTTCACACTGTCACACCGTACTTTTTCACCACTAACTTGTCGACGCTGTCAACCAAGTCGAGCCAAGCCAAGCCAAAGATCAGGCACCCAACATGGCGGAAAGCACGATGGGCGTGTTTTCTGCTGAAGAGGAACGAGAACGGCACTTGCGTGTCATCGCCGTTCTGATGTGCATGTGGGCTCCTATAATAGGTCCGCGTAGTCGGCGCGTGCTGTAGCAAAAACACGCGTGTGCATTTACGTCATGTCCACCGAAGTGGCTGTGGGCGATGCTCCAGTGCGAGCAAACACGACTACCGCAGCGAAAGCCAAAGATGGCCGTCTAGTCGCTGGATTGAGAGTAGCTTTCTGCAATTATGCGTGTGATGCACTTAAATGTCACTAAAGCAATAATTAGGTGATAAAATCGACAAATTAGCAGTTATTTTCCTGGTAAACAACAAGGAAGCATGTAACTTTTGCGAAGCTGACCGGTAGGCTCCTGGTGTCCAGGATACACATTCATTTCCAAAACGTATACGAATGAGTTTGGCGAACTCGTTCGTTTGGAAATGCCATTTTCGACGAATGTCATTACGTTTTACCGCGTGACAGCAAACAAATGGCATTATGAATGAATGTCGTTTGTTGTAAATGACATTAGCTAATCACCCGTGACACGGCAAGCGAGGAATTTTAGACGGACAAGGGAAACGAATAAGAAGAATCTGTAGCGAAAACGACGATTATATTCACCACCTAAATGACCTTAGAGCAACGCTAGCAGAAGGAAACTATCCACAAGTGCCTCTCGACAAGGCTTATGACATCGCGTGAAGATTGGAGAGGCAGTCAGAATTAGCTAAGAAACAGCCTTCACCAGAACCAAAAAGGCCACCAGCCTTTGTAACAAAACATTCTAATGCCCTGACAAACATAAACAACATCCTAGGAAAATACCACACAATATTATCAAATAACGAACGTCTGAGAAAAGCGTTCCCGGTGGTACCAAGCGTCACCTATCGCTGCAGCAGAACCTTTAAGGACATGTTAGTGCACGCAAAAATGAGCCAACACCATTCCCTAGTAATAAAAGCATGTTATTACCTCAAGTGCAAAACCTGCAGACACCTTCAAGGTGACCTTAAAATTAGAAGCACCGCGAATACACACGAAGTGAAAACGAGGTTTATTTGCACTAGTTCCGATGAAATTTATGTGCTCAAATGTTCTTACGTAATAAACAGCATATTGGCCCCCCGAAACGGGACAATCAGTGAACGTCAGGTTAAACGGACATTGCGTGAACAAAGCTGTAGAGCTTCCCAAAGCCGTCACCGAGCATATAGACCAACCTGCCTAGGTCATAACTTTGATGAACTTAAACCGTCACCGAGCATACAGGCCAACCTGCCTAGGTCATAACTTTGGTGAACTTAAACTCTGCGTCCTGAATTTATCCTGAATTTTGTTCTGCGCGAGACAGAAAATACAGAGAGTCATACATCATCCATAATTGAAGACATTCCAACCAAGAGGCATAAACGTTTCATAGGGAGCATTAGAATCTATTCGCCATGCTAAATTTCGAACTATAAACAACAGCATCTAGCTATTTGTATTTCTGATTGGGTTGCTTAGATTTTTCCTCCCGTTATTTGGTTCTCTTATTTATACATTTATTCAATTTCTCAATTTCTTTTTTTCACGACCAGCATTTTCTGTCGCTACATTTATTCTCTCTTTAAGAGAAATGATAGCTCACTGACCTTGAGCAAAACAGAAAATCCCGCCCCCCCCCCCCAATCGTCTAGGCCCCTTCCACAAAAAAAAAGGAACCTATGGTGACACGTCAACTGACTGACACACGACGCTACATCACCCTCCCCCGCCGACGTTTAATAGCACACCTTATTTTCTCAGTTCTACACACTCAGCGCTAAGACACCCGCGTTCGTTGCCTCGCCCACTAGCTTTACTGTATATATATATATATATATATATATATATATATATATATATATATATATATATATATATATACTGTGCCGAGGACAGCATACATCGCATGGAAAAAGACAAGTCCGTTATCGAAACGTTGGCTTCGGCTTTCACCTGTTCTCGCTTAGCTCATTAGCTGCGCAATTTACCTGCACATTAGCCCCTTCAAATAAACAAGTAATACGCGATGAATGTCCGGGACTCAACTTTATTTGAACCGCAGGCCACACATAACTCAATTGAGGCAGCTTCATGTTGAACAAATGCCACTCAAGTGCACATATGCATTGGTTCTTTGAGTACCATAAGACTGCCTAAGAGAGTCAATAGAACTGCATTACATTGTCAAAAACGCATTGTACCTGCGATGTATTGCGTTCAGAGGTCACGCAATACAAATATTTAGTCTGGATAAATAATGGTGTCAGATGGACTAAACATATGGAGAAAGTAACCTGATCGAAATGCTAATCGAAACATATGGAGAAAGTAACCTGATCGAAATGCTAATCGTACACTATGTTTTTTTTTTCTTTGAAGAGCGCTTAAACTTTTCACTCCTTCCGTGAGGCTTCTCTCCTACAACTCTGTAATTTTGCCTGTGTCAGACTATGCTTGCATTATGTAAGACCCGTACACTAAAACTATCATAGATAAACTTGAGCGAATGCGCAAGAAGGCTATTCGCTTTGTTTACAATAATTTCGAACATACTTCAATACCACATTTCATAGAAAGAAAGTAGAACCCTTAGTGCAAGGAAATTGTAAGAGTCGACTCAAGTTCCTATACCAAATTATTTAAGGACACTCAACCTTTGACAAGTGGGAGAAGACCCCTACGAAGCCCGCTCCCACAAGACCAGCAATGGGCCGTCCAGCAGGCTCGCGCAGCGACCGCCAGGAACTCCCTGTCGGTCCCTGCGTTGGTGACGCCCACTGCACGCTGACGTGCGTCCTGCAGGACTTTTATTAAAGTTTGTCCAATGCAATCCAAATAAAACTGATATCCCCAAAATTATCTCCTTTTCTTCCGGATACGCCACGAGGCAAAGACGCGAGCTGACTATAACCTCTTTTTGAACCAAAGGCAACTGATTCAAATGTTGTTTTATTTGCCGTAAACTGTCAACAATTATAATGGTCTGACACTCATTTAAATACTACAACCAGCAATGACATTATTAGTGTCTCATTAAGCGTACTTAATGTTCTCTTTCTTTTTGTATGTGACACGGAAGTGTGTTTCGTTCGTGCTATCCACTTTTTATTGCGATTCCAATTATTTGAAAACTCCAAGCGCATTTTGCCATCGCCGTCGCCGTGATGTTCCGTATAAAGTCCAAGCGCAATAACACTGTCGCGGACGATCGCGGCTCAATCTGGCGTGGGCGAACGAAGGAAGAGAGTAAGCGCGCCGTGTTCAGTCGCGCGAAAGGCCGTCGGGGAGGGGGGGGCTGGAAGGGAGGGGGCGGCGTTGTGATCCGGAAGCAACTGCGTATTTTGCAACCGGGCGCAACGGGCACTGACAACCGCGGCTCAATCTCGCGCGCCATTTTGGGAGCGAGGACTTACGTAGTCACCATGTGTTGGAAGCGCCTCGCTTGCGTACTATGAGGGATAACGCGGCGCGCTCCTCATAGGTCGGCGCTCAATTAGAACAATACGGGAGCACTCCTCGACATTTTCTATAAGTATTGGGGGTGAGCTCCACCACTTGAAAAGCTGGCGGTGCCGTCGGTGTGACGTGGTATGAGGGATGGCGTGGATACAGCGGCCACGTCAGCTGCTTCGGAAGCGTCGAAGGAAGCTGAAAACAAAAGTTTAAACTTCCACCTGCGCTGCGGTTCTGATTAGGTGGGGAGGTTTTCTCGCTTCGGGTGTCTACTTAACAACACTTGAAAGCAATACAATAAGTAGTGGCTGCCTTTGAAGACATTCAACATGGTGTACTACTGCTCGCAGTCCCGGACGTACGCAATGAAGCCCGGTGTCAACCTTCACACGTACCCGCGGGACAAGAAGCTGCGTGAAGGTTGGATAGCGAAACTTAGACCCGGCAATCAGCCATGGGCTACATCTGGGGTGTGCAGCAAGTACTTCCGAGACGAATATTTTTGCTACGGCGTCGGGGCTGGGATGTACAGTGAGTAGAAAACGCGCGCACTGAGAGGCTCGCCCGCGTGCGCTGCCCGGCTAATGTCATGAAGCTTTGACCTATGAACTTGATGATGCTAGATACTGGCAAGTTCACTGGAATGAAAAGGAAACGGTAAGCACTTTGAAAAAAGGCGTTGCATTTGCTTATGTTTGTGTAAGCACCAAACAATGAATGTATACTTGATTAAGAAAGAGTAGCTGGAAATTACTCGCTGAGAAGGCCGATAAACATACTGTGCGATGCAACTTGTGAAATAATGATATTGAAACGTCCAAGAACTTAGAAGAAATGCAAAAAAAAAAAAAGACTGAATCATCGCGACGGCCCATCCCAAGTCGCCGAAGTCGAAGTCCCTAGTTATAACGATATAATTTTTTAGCAGCTTTGATAACGTCCACGCAACAATGGTTGCTTGTGTACTGTCAAATGCTCATATGCCGCGGCCTGAAGCTCACGGCACGGTGCGAAAACGCGCTCGCAGCGGAAGCACAACATTGCGCGCAGACATGCATGCAGACGCACAGTCGGTCGCTGCGAGCCCGTGCGGTCGCTGCATTGAGGCTTCATGCTGTTATGCTCCGTTGGGTTATACAGACAGCCCAGTATAAGGGCATATTTCACATAGTTTGCTTTCAGTGACTGCCTACACCTTCCACGCAAGAAGCCGGTTCGGGGGTCTCTATCGCGGGGACCGCGCGCAGCGGGCGTTCACTGTTTGTATTCTGCAAAGGGATAGCGTCTGTAAACTATTCTGTGCTTTCTGTTTGGCCAGGACTATTATTTTGGCAGCAAGAACGTCTGTAGTTTCGGGACTAGTCACAGAAATGCCCAGGGGGACTCCCGCGTTGTTTTTTCATTCAACGCCGACGGCCAACAAACCTAGGAGAAGCGCGCATCGTCGTCCCTCATACAACGCAAGTGAGGCGTTTCCAACAGAAATTACAACAATACGTTATGTTCCCACCGCCAATAGAGGCTTCCAGAAGCTCCAGATGTCTATCAAATAGACACGATGGCGGCAAACTTAGTTATGATAGTGTCCGTGGGGCACTTAATACTCATATACAAACCAACATTTCTCTCAGTCTACGAGGCGAGCACGATCTGTGCGTACTGTACTTCACGCGCATGAAACTGCGGTCTGAGGATAGGCCACACTGAACCGCCCGTAAACCAAGATGCATCAAATTTATACTGCAGTTTACAGAGATGAAAAAGTATGACTTATTATGACTCAGTAGAAAGGGCTTTGCTTTCCGTGAACCACTACACCTAGGAAACGTACTGTGTGCTATGCCTTCTCTCTCTGCAAAGCAACGTCAAGTATTAAATGTTCTTTTCTCAGTCCTTCAATATGTTATCTTAATTGGCTGAACTCTAGATCTAATCTACTTACATCAACATGATCGCATTTGTCTCACCTCTACATACCGTTATTTTATCTCTAGCCTGTACATTCCTTGTTTCCATCGTCCTCCTAGGACCCTTCTGTCCCCAATCCCTTTCCCCACTGCAAGTTTATTGAACTTAATAAAGTAAAATTTCTGCGCTTTCGTTAAGTAACTTCCTCTCTCGTTCTCTTACCCCCCTCCCCCGTCGCAACCTAGACTCTGGGGTGGTATGTCAAACTTTCCTCCTTACACCGATCTATTCTGGACGCTACCCTGCAAAGTCTGAGTCGTTTTCTTCTAAAGTTCAGAAATGGCGACCCACGTGTAGCCTTCTGTAAATTAGCAAGTATCAACAAATATCTATTCCTCAAATGATATTGCGCAACAAAAAGCGACACGGACGTGAGAGAGGACGACACACCAAGCACGAACTGTTAACTAAGTTTATTGCACCACCGAAACCGATTTTATACATGGGCTACATGAAAGCTACATGGGCTACATGGGCTAAATGTAGCCCGCGCATGGGCTACATGAAAATGAACTGCGCATTCATGTAACATAGTTACGAGTCATGTGATGCCGCCTCCATGAAACTTAGTTCTTTTTCGGTGAGAGCCAGAGAAGGGAAGCTAACACACTTATCACCCAATTTTTCGATCATCTGCGCTTCAGATATTTCACGGATGAACCGCGTGCTGCCACGGGAAACAATCGTGCATTGGTCCTCAAGAGATTTGCAGCCATGATCGGCACAATGAATCGCCAAGAAACCACCGGAGCCACTATTTACATTGTTGGTGTGTTCGCGTAGCCGATCGTTGAGGCAACGCCCAGTTTGTCCGATATATTGCTTCCCACATGAAAGCGGAAGGTTGTAAACCACCCGATGGACACACTCGACGAACTTTTTGCGGTGATGCTTTCTGCACTTATCGAAAGGGACAGCGTTGGGACCCGTCAACCTACAAAGACTGCCGAGCTTGTTGGGAGCAGAAAAAACAACTCTTACATTCGCCCTTTGGGCCATCTTTTTCAAATTATTGGATATCCCGTGCATGTAAGGTTAGGGCGTATGCACTTACTTTAGGGCGTATGCCGGGAAGGGCATCGGCAACTGACTTCTGCGTGCTGGAACGCGCTTCTCTTAAGATGCGTTCCGTGGCAGACACTAGCATCATGCACCCTAGGATGTCCAGCCAAGGACAAACGTCGAGTTTACTTTTCAAAGCTTACGTCCACTACATGACAACAAGGCCTGGTAAGGGCATTCTTGAAGTACAAACTGATAATGACCTGCTTAACAAGCTTAGAATGTGCGGACGCATACGGTAGAAGTGGCCTGTTGGCTCGCGGCTCATACGACCAACACGTGTGGCTGTCCTGAAAACTCAGGCGAAGATAAAGAAAACAAAGAGACCTATCTACCGCCATCTCATGAGTAGTTTGAAGGGGAACTAAGCACTTATGAAACGTTTCTAATGCTTTCTTAGTTTCCAGAATGAAGGCATCAGAAGAGCAGTCAATGAAAATTAAAAAGTCATCAACGTATCTAAATATTTTAAATACTGCAGTGCCTTGCACTTGTAATGAAATGCACGGTCTAAACAGGATAAAGCAAGTCACTAAGAATGGGAGCAATGCAAGAGCCAATACAAACACCGCTCTTCTGCAAAAAACATTAGTTATCCCAAGTGATGGAGGTGGAATTAAGATAAAGCTGTAACAGTTCAAAAACTGACTGCAAGACATGCCGGCCTCATTCTGGAAGGAAACAGCACCATACCTATCAATACAGTGCTCAACACAGGGCAGTACGCTTCTGTGCGGTAAAGAATAATAAAGATCCTTTACATAGATTGGAAACGCCTGAAGACCACGGTCAGAATGTGATTTCAAAAAATCAATCACAGTATCTGAGCTCCTAACGGGGAAAGGGTCGCTGACAGGCCGAAGGCCCAACTTTTGTTGTAAAAATACCCCCAACGGCTTTTCCCAAGTATCAATTTCTGACACAATAGCCCGTAACGGGACACCGGGTTTATGCGTTTTGGCACTGAAGAAAACTTGTAGATGATCTCGCTTGCTGTTTTCAAAGGCCTTGGTTAATTTTTGTAGATTAAGTCTGTTGCACATACGCTTTGTCACAGCTTTTACCTTAGCCAGCGATACCTCCCTATGACAGTTAAATGTGGAACTGATGGCTTCTAGAGCCCTCGCGTTAAGTCTTGAGCATGTAACAGAAAAGCCGCCTTCTTTAGCGGCAGGAATTACACACAGCGAATTGTCAACGAGTGAAGAGGCCGCCCGATTCACCCAAATCTTCGGCTTCGGTTGCTTGCACCTTTGTAGTACATCGACACCTTCCGATACGACACGGCCTATCTCGTGGTCTGGGACAAGCCTTGAGACATCTCGAACGTAGGACAGAAGTTCGCTGATGGGCCTTTTGGGTTGGACAGCAAACTTCGACCCAAAAGATAGGACCTCTCGAATCTTTTCAGGCAAGCAACAGATTCTGGAACATGGACGAGGTTCTGCGGGGCCGACCACTTCTTTTGTGGCTGTTGGACTCGTAGTCTACGTAGTTGTTGCTGCCATAGAAATTCAGTTGTCTGGTCCGCCAACCGAAAGTACTCGCGATGCCGACAATTAGCTGTAGGAAGCCCTGCATCGCTATGAAGTTATACCGAAAGGTACTGCCTGTAGAGTCGCGCTTGGTGGTTCCACTCGGAGCGCAGGATCTTGCAGACTGTGGTGGAGTGTCCCGCTGAAGGAAGAAAGCCTCCGAACAGGGAAACCAGGTCCGGGGGAGTGATCTTCATGCGTAAACAATAGGAGAGCGTCCGTGCTTTGCAAACGATAGCAAGCATACATTGTGCCACGCCTCGTGCATCTGGGCAGCCATAGGCGCCGACTGCCACGGGTTTCAGGGCCCGAGCCCCCTCCGGAGTTTTCCGAGGGGGGGGGAGGCAGAGCCCCCCGCGGCGATGCCGAAGCCTGCCCCCCCCCCCCTAACGTGTATTGCTAGAGTTTTGTCACCCATATCATTTGAGGTTTCTTTTGACTTGTCTAACCTTCTCACTTATAATTTTATTGTGGCCGATAGCTTACTGCATCATTGTTGGCGCGGACGTGCACGGGTTGTGATTCATACTGTGTTTTATTTCTTCAAATTCTGTCAACAAGAAAACAAGCGTATTAGAAGTACCAGCAGCGGCTGCCTCATCCATATTTTCTCACTTCAACATTGTTTTCAATTTCCACTGCAAACAGCATGCACATACAGAATATATTTAAATATGTACACAGGACAAAGCTTATCATATCGTTAAAGACAAGGCGGTAGCCAATTAACAATTATTTCTAAAGGTAGGGATAGCTTATGCCTAGAGAATGAATATTTTGCTGTATGTTCACCTCGTTTCATATTGCCTTGCTTCTGTTTTGACCTTGAAAAGAACCTGTAGATTTTAGTGACCCCTTCGGCAGACTATTTTGTCTGTTTTGTCAGTGAATGATATGTGTCTCAGTATCGCTTCTCTTTCCAGTAAGCAAAGATAACGACTCATTAAAAACACTTCTAATAATTTACAACATTTATTAGCAATGGAAACATCGTCACTTGCATGCAGAGATCATAAATATATACAGGGTGTCCCAATTACCTACCTTGCACAAAGCTTAAATAAAGCAATGTGTTACTCGAAGAAAACTTAGTGCATATTGTTTCCAGTACAGTGGAGTACCTGCCAGTAATTTTCTCCTTATGGAACTTTAATTAGGTAATTGTAATTAATTATCTCAGTCGGGACGTACTATCATAATTATTAAAGTGTCAATGAGGAATTTGTAGGCACAGCCAAGGGACATCTAACTGCGGTATTTTCAGCAAAGTACTAACTGCGTACAGATTTTTTTCCGACTGATAAGTAAACTCTGCGAAATATGGCTAACACCACGTGACTGCTCTGCTACTCGCATCATTAAGCAGCGCCCTCTAACAAGCTCCTTCTGAGTTAGCCAGAACGAAATAAAGGAAATAAGGAAAAAAAGTCACCGCCCAAGCACTCCGTACAGATGGCTGTACAGCGAAGGTGATACGTGCAGCTGTGGTGTTTATCACTGGATTAATCCCGATGGTTCATTTAACGACGGCTTTGTAGGCTGCCGGATCCTCGGTACGCAGTTGCTGCTTGCGCTCGGCTGCACCAGCCTGTTGTTGTGCCCGGGCTGCAGTATCGGGACGGCGTAGACGACCTCGTTCCCGGTTCTGCTCGTGACGTTGCTGATCGAAAGCTGCCTGCTCCTCAGGAGTACGTATGAGGCATAGCCTACCCATTTCGGAGCCGGAAAAAACTGCTGCGCGCCCTCTCGGCTGCGACGGTGAGCAACGACGTCACTACAGGCGCACGCAATCGCACGCCTCATTTTCACTTTCTTTAGTGCATTCTCATGGAATTGCACCGGAGGAGTTTTCGGCGTACAGGCGACAGAGGCACGGATGGACGAATCGGCTAGCCGTATACAGCTTCGCTGTAAAACATCGTGATCGAGCTAGTGCCTCACCTACCGCGCTCACCGAAGCAACACGTCGCGTCTGGTGTTAGTTGGAAACAACCTGTGATAGCTGTTGTCTTAGTGTAGATGAAGCGCACAGATGGTTTTTCTCTTTTTGCCGCAAAGCCTATCACCACAAAAGTGAATCGACAACGTCAGTGCAATGATATAAAGGTGCGTTTTGTTTCGTCCCCGTCGCCGTGTCTTTCTCTAATCAGCAGAGCACAAGTAAGTAAAGTAATATCCCCTATGTTGTATTCGGTGTCAGTGTTTGTTGGCTCTTATGATATGTCTAATGAGTAGAAGGAAAACATTATCTTTGCCTTGGGAGCTGCGAATGGCAACAAGAGGAAGGCTGCAAATATATATATCAGTCATGAAAGTGTGGCGGTAGACCAAATGCATGGACTATCATATGAAATTATGAAAACGTGAGAAAAACCGGCAGCTGCCAGAAACAGCTGTGAAGGACTCTATCTTTGAGTCTCAGCCACGCACGAATATTACAGCAATTATGGCCTCAAATCCTCATGCCAGCGTGCATGACGTGGCTGCCCAGGTACCAATCTCCAAGTCATCAGTTAGGAGGATTCAAAACAACGGTCTTTCACCCGTACCACCTTAACCGGCACCAATGCTTGGAAGATAGTGACCTGTATAATCGTCTACATTTCTCGAATTCGGTTCTCACAAAAGAAGATGAGTCACCGGACTCTTTGAGCAATATGACGTGCACTGATGAAGCCAATTTCCACAGAAACGCCCAGGTAAATTTGCATAATGCACCCTATTGGTGTGATTACAATTCACACTGGGCAAAGCGCAATCGGCGCCAGTACCTGTGGTCATTCATTGTGGGATGAGGAACTTACGCCGGTGCTATAATTCGTTCCATCTCCTTCGATCATACGCTGAATGGACAGCGTTACGTGGAGGAAATCCTTGAAGGAGTGGTGGATGAGTTTCTCAGTGAAGTGCCGCTGTAGCGTCTTCCACTTCTGTGGTATCAGCAAGATGGAGCACCAGCACACAGCAGCAGCCGAGCACGAAACTGGCTGGACGCGACTTGTCCTGTGCAATAGATTGCAAAGCACGGGCCTGTAAATTGGCCGGCTAGGTCGCCTGACCTCTCTCCACTCGATTTCTTTCTTTGCGGTTATGCGAAAGATCGTGCGTCTGAGTCGTCTCAGATCCGTCTCGATCATGTGATCGAGACGGATGTCAGATTAGCTCATGGCAAGGACAACGAATGTCTACCGTAGAATTCGACCATCCGTCATCAAGAAAGCCAATGAAGGTGTGATAAAGCGTACTCAGTATACTGCGTAGCTGCAGGAGACATATCCGAACGCGTCCTCTAGCTAGCACCTGGTCTTCAACGGCGCTTACGAATTCACAGATAATAAAGGTACACTGAAATCTGATGTATCTTTTGTTTGCTTTTTGTGCAGGCGTCCCGATTGTCAATTCGACTAATCTTTCCTTGAACTAGTCATCGAAACGCGAACTTTTATCGCAACCATCGTATTTGTCATCCGGCACTGATCAACAGTATAAAGTCGCCATTTCTTTTTGCCATAACAACCTGTTTCAGGATTCATCTGTACCCAATACCAGTTCAGAATGGAACCACCTTCCCAACACCATCGCCAGCATTGAAGATGCACAGTTATTCAAGGCCGCCGTCGTTGAACACTTCTCAGATTAACATGTGCTTTTTTCATTCCGTTTCCTGTTATACATGTACAATAGTCTTGCTTACGATATTGTCATTGAAGGCCTCTATTATTGACCTCTGTTAGACTAACCTGCTCAGTCAATTATTATTTTTCTATCTTATTTCATATATAACGATGTTGTTTCTGTTATTAGAATTGTATAAACACAGCGTACACACCCCGTCTGTTTTGCCTTTTGGGCCCAGAGGGTATTCCAATAAATAAATAAATAAATAAATAAATAAATAAATAAATCGAAGTGGTTATTTACTTCCTTGAGCGCATCGGTTTTAATTTGTTTTTTCTCGGCAGGTGGGTCGCTGCCCAGCCTGTTTATTTCGCTTTTATTTGATGCCACGTACGCCTTATTGCAGTTCGTATGCACTCTAATGAAAGCTAAAACCGTCACTTTATTTTGCCTTGGTCGGAAGCAAGCTTCTCATGCGAAATATAGCTGCGCGCGCACTCTGTCGATGTGGTGCGAGCGACGCCGGGATTTTGAAACAGGCTCTGCCTATTAGACTGCTTTTTGCGTTTCGAGCGTGGTCAGAGCGGCGCTTCGGCAGAGTTATCAAGGAGCTTTTGCTATCAATGTCATCAGTCCGCCTTGAGAGACGGATGATAAGTGTGACGTAGAAATGAGAGGAAGGAATGGCTGCGAAGCCGCGACAGCAGCTGCTGGTGCTCCTTCCGTACCATTATCAACGTGATGCG
Source organism: Dermacentor variabilis (assembly GCF_050947875.1). Lineage (NCBI taxonomy): Eukaryota > Metazoa > Arthropoda > Arachnida > Ixodida > Ixodidae > Dermacentor > Dermacentor variabilis. Next base: position 86,667,645 of record NC_134570.1, on the reverse strand, counting down.
CTGTCTCTTCGGGCTTGCGACAGGCATTGCAGTCGCTTTCAAGCTGCTTATTTGAAGGCACTGCTTTATGATTCGGCTGGGAGCGCAGTCACGTGGTATTTTTCATATTTCGTGAGGTTTGTTTGCTAATAGGAAAAAATTGCACGCAAATAGTACGTCGCTGAAAACAGACCAGTTAGATGTCATTTGGGGGTGCATGGGGGTGCCTACAAATGCCTCATTAACACTTCGATAATAAGGATGGCACTTATCGAATTATATAATTAATTGCAATCGTGGAATTAAATTTCTGGAACGAAATAATTACTGGTGGCTACTCCACTGTATACATATACTGGAAACAATATGCACGATAGGTTTTGTTCGAGTAACGCCACTGCTCTTTTTTTAAGTATTGGTAAATGATAGTTGGAGCACCCTGTATAATTCACTCAGTAACAGAAATGAGGCCAAGCCGGATTCACTCTAAATCAGAATCAACAGCAGTCTTGCGCAGGAGCGCTTATACTCGGACTCATACACAAAAAAATAAAAAAGAGAGAGAGGCTGCAGTTTTGCCGGAAAGTCGGAGCGATAGTCGTGATAGCGAAGTATACGACAATTACACGAAGCAAGATTACAGCACTGAGAGACGCCAGATTCCCGGTGGGGGGAGAGGACCCCGGCTGTGAAACTGAACTATCTCCTACGATGGGGTCTTGTTAATTCTCAACTTGTATAAGACCATCACATCAGTGAACAATTTTTCGAGGTTACACGAGGTTTGTTCAAGTGCAAGATATATATACATATATATATACAAGAACTTTTTCTTCCGTTCATCGCTAAACATCCGGCATACTACGGGGGGGTGGGTGGGGGTGGAGGTGCGCGAGTTTTTGTAGCGAGCGTCCGTGCCTGCGTTGTCGTCGCATCTCGGAAAGCCGGTGACCATTGCCTTGCGAGCCATAATCCCGTCTCATTCTTGGAACCAAGGTAGCCTGCCCGCCCCCCTCCCCACCACCCCGGATTAAGACGCGACTACAGCCACTTGGCAAACCTGCTTGGCAATCCACCATTCTAGCCCTACGCCAGCTGCCATAAAACGCGTCGACATCTGTTATCTTTAACAGATTCTCTATACGTGCGATCACCGCTTGCTCGGAAAACAGACCCGATTACGCTGCCAACGTTTCGTTCGTTGGTCCATCCATATTAACAGGCAGTCCTCTAATTTTTGTTGCTGCTAAATGTAGACTATGTTTAAACGAAATGGCAGTCTCTCTAACCTATACTTCCCTGGGTGACCCCGGAGTTTCCATTTTGCCATTTGCATAGCATATTTCTCTTCAGCAAGTTGCAGAAAAATTCTGCCTAAAGGAAGCTTCTACAAGACTAGCCATAGTATTGAATTTTGACATCCAAAACCTGCAGCTCCCATGAAATATTTAATGGAACCCGTCAAAAGACTGTGTGAAGTTGCTTTTACGCGATTGCAATGCCGACGTTCCGCAGCTACATTTTTATATGTGCTGGCCTGGCCTAACGCATTCCCGTCTCTGTCATTTCTGTAATGTACCTGCGGCAATCGATCATTTATCTTTGCCCTGTCATCGATTCTCGTATATGAAGCAAAAGGCTCCTGGGGGCTCCGTTTCGCCAGCTTTGATTTCCACTGACTCCCGCAATTATCCTTTCTACGGGGGCCTCGGGTCTTGGCTTCAGCCACAGGACTGTTTGCCTTGAAATGTGCAATTTCGTTCGCAACACGAAGGTATGGTTGCGATATATGTAGATGCAGAGCCTGGACGTTAGTGGCACATGCCCACTCTTGGGCATTGGCCAAGAACCGGGTTTTTGATATTATCCTCCTTTGTTCAAAATCGACATACCAAGTCCGAGTCCTACTTTATTCTTATTCAAGCCATCGCCAAGCGTGATTTATTTTAGTTTTTCTTCTTAAGCTCTTTTGATGGGCTTTTATTTATTCATTTAATATGTGAAAGTCCTCAATGCAGTCCTTCGACGTAATCGAAGTGTTGTTGACGGTATTCGCGCATCTGCCCTCGTGGACTCAGGAGCCCGCGTATGTGTTATGGACGCGAAGCTTTGCCGTATGCTTCCGGAAGTCACGACGCCCCTTTCTGGGCTGTCCCTCCGCACAGCCAGTGCTCCGAATATTCACCCTTTAGCGGTTTGCACTGCTCGGGTTGTTATTGCTGACATTCCATGCGCCATATAATTCATAATCCTTTCCTTGTATATGTATAACTCTCATGACGTTATCCTCAGCTGGGATTTTCGCTCGCCCCACAATGCTGTTATTCATTGTGCACGGGCCGGAATAGAACTCTCGCCGCCGTTAGATCTGTCGCTCACCTATATTTCTTCGCTTTCGAGGAATCTACTTGTCCAAGCCGACTCCCACACTCCTCCGAACGCATCAGCAGTCGTGCCCACGTACTGCAGCGGAATCTCCGACGCTGTTGTATTACTGTCTCCATCTGACCACTTTCTCACTTGGAAAGGTCTGCTGCTACCTTTCGTGACAGTCGAAATCATACAGGGCTTCAGCACCATTTTCGTTTGCAACCCGTTCCTATACCCTGTGATGCTGCTCCGAGGGGAATGTCTTGGCAACGTATAAGTGATCGAGGACGCGGAATTTATGGACGTGCCCAATGACCATTAGTGCACTAGTTCGAGTGCACTCAGTGCTGTTTCTACAAGTGACTTATCGCCCAGTGATGTGTCCGGTTTTTCTACTGCCGATGAGCGCACACCGGTCGAGCCGTCTCAGCTTTTGCGCCTCTTAGAATTTCGTTCTTCTTTCGATGTCTGGCAATTTTCCTTGGGCCGGACGTCAACTGTTACTCATCGGATTCACACTGGCTCGCAACCACCACTGCGGCAACCTCCGTATCGTGTATCTTCTGCAAAACGTCGTGTAATCAACGAACAAGTCGACACCATGCTTCGCCGCGAGGTGATACGACCTTCCGACACTCCAATGGCATCCCCTGTCGTCGTTGTTACGAAGAAAGATGGTTCTGTACGGGTCTATGTGGACTACTGGCGCCTCACCAAGATCACTCGCAAAGACGTCTACACTCTCCCGCACAAAGACGACGCGATTGACAGTCTACAAGGGGCAGAACTCTTTTCATGTCTAGATTTGCGCTCCGGGTATTGGCAAGTAGCCCTGGCAGACACCGATCGGCCGAAGACAGCTTTTGTCACATCCGGCGGCTTATACGATTTTGAAGTAATACCTTTTGGATTTCGTAATGTGCAGGCAACATTCGAGCGCATCATCGACACAGCTGTACGCGGCTTGAAGTGGCACACGTGCTTGTACAATCATAACGACGTTCTTAGCCTTTTGCTCCTGACTTAACCACCCACCTTCAACGGCTTGGGTGCGTTACGAGTTTAACAAACGCTGGCCTACAACTAAACCTAGAGGAGTTCTGATTCGCAGCTCAGCAGCTGAAAATTCTAGGCTACGTCGTATCCAAGGATGAAATACTTCCCGATCCCGCCAAATTTCGGGCCATAGCCGGATTCCCTAAGCCAACGTCCGTCAAAGAATTGCGCAGTTTCATAGGTCTGTGCTCTTACTTCAACGCTTCATTCGCAGTTTCACCACCAGCGTATCGCTTCTGACGCAGCCACTTAGAAGCAACGGACCCCTAACTTCGTAGTCGTCCGAGTGAGACGAGACCTCCACAAAGCTACGTCGTTCGCTAACGTCTCCGCCAATTTTCCGCCATTACTACCCTACCGCCCCTACCGAGGTGCATACCGAAGTGCACACAGATGCTAGTGTTCTCCCGTACCTGATGACAATGTCTGCTGCTTAATATCTCAGTTTACCGTTTCTTCGCTCGACCTTACCACTATCGCTTCTGAGCAATGCAAGGACCATGGGATTGCTTCCCTTATAGACTTGCTCTATGGTTCATCAGCACAACCAACCCCTCGCACGTTGCGTCAAGCTCACCATTTCGCAATTCGCAACAACCTGTTTCATCGACGCACTTATAACCCCAACGGGCGCCAAGCTTTCCCCGCCGATTCACGGCTTGCACACCAGGGAGTTTTCACAACGTCCCAGCGCCATCTACAGAGGTATTGCTGGTGCGGGACGTACAGCTACGTTCACTAGTTCGCTCTTTCCCCTATTGTCAGAGCCGGAAATCCCCATCCTTCGCCAGCCTGTCTGGAACCTTTGCCTTGCCCTACCCGGCCCTTTGGGCGCGTCGGCATCGACTTCTATGAGCTCCTTCCCCTGTCATCGGCTGGAAACCGCTGGACCATTGTAGTAGTCGACCATCCCACAAGATAAACCGAAACTGCCGCCCTCCGGGCAGCTACTGCTAGCGATGTTGCCGCCTTCCTTATTCATCGATTCATCCTGCGTTATAGGCCACGTCAGGAACTGCTCAGTGATCACGGACGTGTCTTCTTGTCCGAAGTAGTAAAGCGATTCTTAAAGATTCCACGTTGTTCGTCGTACAACTACGGCGTACAGTCCTGAAACCAATGGCATTATGGACCACTTCCACCTTACGCTTGGCGATATGCTTGCCATGTTCGTCGCCTCCGACCACACAGATTGGGACGTCATTCTGTGCTTCATGACCTACTTGTACAACACCGATACTCGGAGAACCAACCGGCTTTTCACCCTTTTTCTTGCGGTACGGTCGGCACAGGTATCTCACCATCGACACAATTCTACCATGTGCTCCCATTTTCCGCGGCAAGACATGCTGATGAGTGCCACAACCTCGCTAGGGCCTTTACCTCCGATAACCAAGTGCACCAGAAAAGCACTTGCGGTGACACCACTCCCACGCCCACCTTCCTTCCTGGAGCACTTGTGCGGCTATCGGTTCCTTCGGCAGTACCTGGTCTCTCTCAAAAACTACTGCCCAAGTATGAAGGGCCGGCCCTACGGTGTCGTCGAACGCGCATTCCCGAGCAACATCGTGATCGAACCCGTTGAACCATCTTCGAAAATGCCCCGTCATGGACGAAACATTTTCAGCGTCAAGCGCTTCAAGCCGTACTATGATCCACTGGTACTGAGGAGCTGTTAGGTCACCGGATGGCTCCCATTTCGTTCCCGGGGTTAATTGTAGCAAAGAAGAGGGACGCTATAGTGCGTGTGATGACCCTAATATGGGGCAAAGGTTCGTGTACTCAATGGTTCGGTTGATTCTCTTAGGCGGAGCCTCCGAGAAACCAATTGAGGACAAAGCCGTCGGTTTGAACACACACACAAAGACTTTTAATCAAACTAAAAAGAGGCATAAAGCAAATAGAAGAAAATAGAAAGCATACCTAAAATAAACACTCAAGAAGACATTGCGGCAAAGAACACACATAGGGCTTGCATGTGGTTAACGGGTGCGCGAGTCCGGGCTTGCCACGAGGGCGGGACGCGTCACAGTCTCGACGCGGCGACGCGGCGACAAGCTGGCGAAAGGAGTGGCGCCGGTCTCACCATAGGTCGCGGTGCAAGCTGACCGACCGGGCGACAGGAGCGCGCCAGCTCTGGCTAGGCGAGGTGAAGCGGGCGGCTTGGTGGCAGGAGTAGACGGCGGCGGCGTTCTGGCCGGGCAGCTGGATGTAGAGCTCGGGTCCGTAGCCCGACTGCTCTTGCCCTGCCCACGGGCACAGAAGCTCGAACGCCGGCCTCGGGCAGCAGGCGGCACGACAGACGGGGCGGCGTTCTGGCCGGGCAGCTGACGTAGAACTCGGGCCCGTAGTCCGACTGTTCTCGTCCTGCCCACTGGCGCAGAAGCTCACCGGCCTTGAGGAGCTGGCGGCACGCTCAGGCAGACGGGCGACGCACAGGAACAGGTTGGCAAGAGGCCCCGGTCGGCTAAAGTCCTGGTGGGCTCGGGTCCGGAACCCGACGGCCCGTCTTCAACGCCCGCTACGGTGGTTGACCTCCTCTTGCCGTCGCTTCCTGGGACTCTCCTGGCGTCTCCCCGGCGTCTCCCTGCGTTGTTGTTGTTGTTGTTGTGGCCTGTGATGCGTGTGGCTCCTACCCACGATGGGGGATTGGCCAAGAGATGGGTGGATTATTCGAAATTATTATGGAGCATAAATTTCCTAATAGTTATTGAAATAGCATTGAATAGCGCAGAATTGCCTGTTAAATAACATCAGGAAGGTAATATTCAATTGGTAATAATTAACTTAAAAGTAAAAACAAAAATAAAGGAATTTAGCAGGGCATTCGTTTAGATTCCATAAGGAATGTTCGGACAGCGAAGCATGCATCCGTGTGGCTAAATCCCAAAGTGGACGCTCCGAACGAAAGAATTGCAGGTTCTGTCAAGTCCAGGCCAATTCTTCGAAGAGGTATTTCCAACCATTTTTTTCTAAGCGCAGTAAAGCGGCGACAAGATAGAAGAAAGTGGTGTATCGTCTCTTCCTCATTACAAAAAGAACAGAGGGGGGAGGGAACCAAACCCGACCTGTGTAAGTAGAAATTCAGCGAGGGTATGCGGCAGCGTAATTTGGTGAGGCAGACCTCCAGCATCTTTGTGTCACAGGATTCGCTATGCCAGGGAAATGCCAGGTGCTTATACTCTGGAGAAGCAGTCAAATGTGGGTTTGATAAGGCTAATCTTATTGATCGCATCCGAAATCTTGTCGCCGTGATCTGTGCTGTCACTGGTAGAATAGGAAGAACAGGGCCGGATAGTGATGCATTTGCCAGTGAATCAGCAGTTTCATTAAAAAACAAACCTTTATGCCCTGGCACCCAAATCAAATGAACACATCGCACATGGGCAGGAACTAGTAAGCGGAATAGTTTTAGCATGGGTGACTCATTAGTAGCGGTAAGGCAAGAGCATACTGAAAGGGAGTCAGTCAGAATGGCAGCCGTTGTAATAATTGGGTCTAATTTACGTAAAGCTAGGATTACTGCTAACAACTCGGCCAGAAAAATAGGCACAAAATCAGGCAACCTTAAAGAAAAAGACCAGTCGAGCGCAGGACAAAATATTCCAATGCCAGCTTTTTCCTCGCACTGTGAGGCATCTGTTGCAATGATAACGTTTGTTTCTAGGCTGCTCAGGTGGTCTTGCAACATGGCGTTTAAAATGCCGTAAGGGAGGAGTTTCGCGTGGTTTGGGAAAATGTCATCAAACCTGATCTCTGGGTAATTTGAATGCGTATTACCATGAAGCACCTCGCGAATGTGCACATTTAGTGGTTCAAGTAATGTTTGCACAAATATAATCTGTGGTCTATTAAACCTGGGCCAATGAATAGGAAAAATAATTCTGGATTAGAGAGGAAAATAATTTGAAGGCGGTTTAATGGGGATTCATATAGCCTTAGGAAAGTCTGAACTGTCAGAAGGCGAAATCGGCATATTATGGGTGGGATTCTTGCCTCCAGGTATAGTACGGCATTCGAAACGAATTTTGGGAGGCCTAAGCACAGACGTAGCGCCTCTCGTTCCAACAAAACTAGCGGCCGAAGCTTGTATGCTGGAACACCTGAGAATAAAACGCATCCAAATTCTAACACCGGACGAACATACATCTTATACACCATCAAGAGGGATTTTCTTCGCATACCTGTTCTTCGGTTGCTCAACTTGCGCAAAATGCCCATTGAACGAGCTCCTTTTGTCGCAATATATTCAATATGCGGCCGCCAGTTAAGATTTCCGTTGTAAATCACTCCAAGGTATTTAAGTGATTCTACTTGTGGGATATCTTCGAGATGATAGTTAAGCGATATGTATGCTGGGTCTTTAACGGGAAAAACAATGATAGCACACTTATTAGCATTCAGGTTTAAGTGTAAGCTATCCAGCCAGCCTTCCAGTTCCCTTAGATACGACTGCAGTATTTCGTAAAGAGAGTATATGTCGCTAGCCATACCAAAAAAGGCAATGTCATCAGCATAAACGTATGTACTGACAGCTGGGTGAACGGGGATTCTGCTCGTCCTCTCCTTCTGCCAGCGCACCACGCTTTTTCTTCTTGTCTGGCCGATTTAGCATTCTCGGATTGGCTGCCTGACGCCCCGTGGTCTTTTCTAATTGGTTGCTTTTCTTCTTTTTGTTGTTTTTCATGCGCCGCGCGTTCTCGTGCCGGACGCTCTTCGGCGTCGTTGTTTTCCTTCTTCCACCTCGGCGCGCGTGTACTCAGTGTCGTCTGCTCCTGACCGTCCCAGTCACCGCACCATGTCGCGCACCACACATCACAGTGCGTCATCCTCTTCAGCTCTTTCTAGTGGGTCAATCTCTCCAGCAGTTTTGCTGGGGGAACGCCGCTCATGCTGGGACTCTGTGCCCAGCTCTAACGGTCGGTTCCAAACGCTGGTGAGCTAAAAAAAAAACACCTTTACACTTTATAGTAAATGGATCGTCCGCGTCTTGGTCAATTGCCCGATGTGGGTACGTGCCGAAGTCTGAAAATAATAATAATCTTCATCATCATACATAATAGCGGGTACGTACGATTGCATGAGATCATTATTATCATCATCAGTCCGAACGCGGGTGACCTCGCGCCCATCACCAGTGCGAGCGACGAGAAGCAGGAGCTCATTCGAAGCAGCAAGATGGTAGCAACCGCCGTTGGCTTGCTGTTACTGCTGACTACGGCGGCCATCCAGTCGCCTGCCTCGGCCCAGTTCTGCCCGCCGTCATACCGCGAGAAGAACCCCGAGCACACGGCGTGCAAGCGGCGGAACATGTGGTGCAGGATAAAGGTCGCCGGTGTGAACTCCACAGAGCGCGCATTGATCTTGAAGCTGCACAACGATTTCCGGGGCCAAACCGCACTGGGAAAACTACCGGGCTTCTCAACGGCAGCTGACATGCAGGAGCTGCTTTGGGACGACGAGTTGGAATACGTAGCACAGGTGAGGGCCTTAAAGCTGAAGCCGGAGCTCGTCGTGTCGCTTGCTGCTATACGCCGACGTGCCGCGCCACGTGTATCGGCTTTGGCGCTCAGTGTTTCAATACAATGTCGCGTTTAGACTTCCGCGTTGTAGCGGAGACGACAGAGCCAACTTTGAACCTTACTGGCTTAACGGAGGAGCGCGCCAAGCGGGCTAATGCGGGACTAATTCAGGCGCTAACGAGGAAAGGGAGAATAACTTTTTCTTACGAGATATTGCTACATTTTTAGCCTGGGTGACGTCATGGGGTTCCTCTAAAATTGGTCACTCTAGGAGCCACGATATATTCGCCCGGCCAGGACTGTAGGGAACGTTCACCTTGCGGGATCACCGCGGAGACCAAAGCTGACGAGAGCATTGACTGTTCAGCGGTCGACTTAAGAGACGTTTAGGGTATTTGTGGAAGATACGCAAGGAAGAGGTGGAGGCACCACGGTCGTTACAGGCTTACAGTACAGATATATATGTTTTAATGAGGTGATATGTGAATATGATATGTTAATGAGGTGAATAATAATTGGACGTAGGAAAAATGCCAGACTGCAATACATGTAACAGACATTGATTAGGTCTAGCAGGCTAGACGACCTTTCTGGCCGCCACTCTGTTGCAAATGAAATACCAATAGTCATTATCATCAAACATCTGAAACCGACACTGGTACAAACCAGGACACCACGCTTTCCAGCGGCCATCTACGTTTACATGACTGCGACGGTGGCACATTGTGTTTCATACAGCTCGTAACCTTTCAGATAACGTGTCACCGTTAACCTTTGCGTGCCGGCATCCCAAATGAGCGATCGTCTGCAAGTGGAGGAAAACAGACGACATGTAGACCATTAGCTATCTCTCGCTCGATCAATTCGCAATTCATTTGACCAATTTCATGAAAACGACTTCGCCAAATTAATTCCAGCACTAGGCGGATGCGTCTTGCTGCTATAGTATCCCTGCTGACATGTATGAGATACGTTATGAATGTAAAGTGTTGCACTATGCTTGCGGTTCCGCGTTTACGGATATTTTCCCAAAATGCGATGTATTTCATACGTTCTTATTCCCACCGAAAAAAAAAAAACTTTTTCACTTTTTGCATACGCTTCTCCTGATGAACTTTAGTCTTCTTTCTTTTTTTTTTTGAGCGTGTCAATGTTCATAATTGATTTCGCCGAGCTTACCGGAAGGTTCATATTTGAGAACATCTAGCTCACCAATTTTGCTTCCACTGAAAGAACCTTTACAGCTGGAGATACTGCTATTCAATACTCTATTATACAGTGTTGAATACATCCAATACAGAAAACAATATTAGAAAAGCAGTCGAACAAGGGCACTACGCCATATGCTGGTATGACTATGCAGGAATGAAAAGAGATTCGAATGCAAATAAACAAAAGCGCTATTTGTAATCTTGTGCGCGTATTGTGCTCCAACGTACAATGAAGAAAAGTGCCTGCGTGTATATGACGCGGTCTCACGACGAACTGCGGAAATGAAAGTGAGTTTTCTCCGTTAAAGGGCGCAAGGTGAACCGAACCTTAAAATAGGGAAAGGAGGCAGCCATCCGCAGTATAGTATTCTGCGTTATTGCTCGTGCTTCTATGTTTTGATGCACGTTTTGGGCGCGAAATAAGCAACGCCTTTCGCACACGTGTGGCGGCCAATTAAAGCTTCGAGGCATGTCGAAGAACAACGGCTGCGCGTTGAAGTGCTAAAACACCTGCAAGAACGTGCCGGCGACACCTTTCCTAATCATTCCCCCGCGAGGCCTCATGATCGGGAGCAGCGGCAGCAATGGAGCGCGGCCGCTCGGCGGGAAACTTATCACGCTTTCTTAATTCGTTGATGGTTGTACTCGATCCGTTTACATGGGCAAGCGTTGAAGTCGATCGCAGCCAACCCATGTTTTGGTTCGATTTGTGTCGTGGTAGAGCGCAAGAGTTATTGGAATTTTCCTTATATAGGTTTCTTACCGCGTTGCTCCAGCTAAGATAGATGACTGTACGAGTGTATCGTATGGCTAGAAAGGGCTGACTTTAACGCGATAACGTTAAAGACCCCGTGTCGCCGGAAATGCGGCGTCGTTGTCTGTGAGTGAAAATTACCGTATATGTTTAAGTGTATGTGTGGGCCACGGCTTGCTAAATGACTTGCGGTATAGGTGGATCATACTGCCACGCCATTCTATCACTGAAGTTGCTCATACTTAGTCTCACCTTCTTGACAAAGTTATACCTCTGAAATTTGACAATCACAGCCTACAAACAATTGTCGTGAAACGAAACACCGACAGCGCATGTCTCTTATCTTAAATCTTCTTAGACTTGAATATTAAACGTGCGCAACAATAATATGGACCTGAAAATTAGGTAAACCTTTTAGCGCGGCTCTTCGAAAACTCCGGGATTGGCTCACGCAAGAGGCCGCGTTTCTACCAGAAAGCTCGCCTTCGCGCATATAGCGTTTGCCGCCAGCGTTTCCCCGTAAACGTTTACATAAGATGCAGTTGCCGGCAAACATAACAGTCAGTCAGGTATATTTGAATGCTACCATGTTCCGCTCTTAAAGGCGAAGCCAAAGCGTCCTCCACATTTTATTGGTTTTATGCACTCCGTTCAATCGTCGCATCACGCAATTCAATCGTCGTCATGCAATTCATGTTTCCTACATCCTACTCCAAACAAATCGCAAAAAAGCACAAATTCAAGACGTCACTGGTGACGTTTCCACTAGGAGCGAGGGGGTGGTGTATGCCATCGACTCCTAGATACCTGTCCTGTGCACACTGCTCCATGATGTCGTGCTACTTGACAAGAAATTTCCGTTCCCAAGCCTGGCATGATGAAAGACGTCAAAACGCTGCGACCTGGTCTCGAATCTAATCCCCATTATATAATATGACATTCGGGCAAGGTAACACGACGTCATGGAGCGGAGTTCACTGACATGATATGCTGGCAAGGCGCTCTTTGACATGACAAGCAAGCGTGGTTTGTTCGGGCGTTCTCATGAGAGGTGCGGCCACGCGCCATCATGAACGCACGAACAATGCGTCGTGTTTTACGAATTTCAAGTTTTTTATTATCTGTTCCTGCTTCCGTAGGCTTAATTTATTTCCGTTGTCATAAAACAATAAATATGTGCTTGTGTCAGCAGGAAATACACTCCGTAGCGCCTTGATTCGCGCAGCATAATGCATTTATAACAGGAGTGATAAAAGATTACCGATTGCTCGGTCAGTGAAACGTGCACTTAGTCCAGAGTTCATGAACGTCTTGATTTTTATTCGCACGTTTAGTACAGTAAGATGATTCGAAACAAGGTGAAAACGTCAAAACAAATAAGCAGTTTTCGTTTAACACTTCAGTTCGTGCGTATGAAGCGAACAAGGGCGTCGAAATGTCCCCAACTGATGTTATAACATTTCCAGCCGTTTTCTAGTCTCTGCAATCGGCTACGTGACAACGCGCAACTTCCGCTCAGGTTATTTTCCTTATGAGAACATCTGCAGTCGTCGGCGGTACGAAGTTTGGTAAAAAAGGCTTGCTTATATTTGCATCAATGTTGCAGTAGCGGCTGAGGAAAATTCAGCCAACAAATACGGTTGAGCGTAATTTCGTCATCACTGTTCGTACAACGCGATAAAATAAATTGAACGTGTTATCTTGTTCCTTTACCTATTTTAGTCTTGAAAATATTGGTGTACAAAGCAAATTATGTAGAAAAAAAAACAATGTTTACCTCGCTTAACACGAACTCAGGCCCAACATTACAAGTAGGTATTCCCCAGGACCAACTGCTACGAGTCACTGTCAGCAGGACTGAACCGAGAGACGCTGCTGTTACATCACCGAGGCTTGCACCGAAACCTATATGCTGATACGCTCATGCAGAACGAGTACTTTCACGGTCGGTACGAACTACAATGCGAAAGCGCGTCGAAAAATGGGTCCAGACCTTGTGGCCCGTCTGGCTCAGCGCCTACACTGCGCGCGTGAGGAGACAGCGTGCCTCAAGCAACCATTCTTTGCCCTCGCGCCCACACAATGTGCGGCTGAGGGTGCCATTATGCTGGCGACTACGGTTCGAAACTGTGCGTCTCTACTACTCGTATTTTGCCGCTATAGTCTGTCACCGTTAGCGGCTTCTATGGGGCTCGGCGCAAGCGTGATTGTTGTGTTGGCGTGGAGTCGGCTAGAAGAAAGTATCAATTCTATTCCAGTGCTATTCCTTCTTGCACTTAGTCAGCGTTAGTCAGGCCACACGCGTTGTTTTCATCGCCAAGCGCGCAGTTACTCTAAATGTGCTGTACAAAATCTCGAATACTTCAACTGCGCTCTATACTGAATTTATATTTATCTTTATTTTCCTGGGAAAGCACAAATTCCTTCTTACGAACAAACACGATCATCCTGACAAGGTGGGCGGGGGTAGATGAGATGAGCATTGAAATTCGAACACACCCCTCCCTTTTTCTGCAGGCTCACGCCAGCCTCTGCACGACGCCGGACGGTGACCTGAAGCATGATGATGTTAAGAACCGCTTTACGAGTCGCTTCGAAAAGACCGGTCAAAACTTGGCCTGGATAGGCCGATCTAACTACAAAGAGGGAGCCAACTGGACCTGGGCTATGGATGGCTGGTTCACAAAGGAGTACCCGCTCTACCCGCCGCGCGGCGTGATCGCGTTCGCTCCCATAAAAAACGTCAAGATAGGCCACTTTACCCAGGTAATCTGGGCAAAGACGCGCTACGTGGGTTGCGGCTATGTCTACTACAACGTCGACGGGGCTCGTTACCCGCACATGAAGCACTACACCTGCAATTACGGCCCTGCTGGAAACTACAAAGGGCAGCGCATCTACCAGGAAGGCCCGACGTGCAGCGCCTGCCCGAACTCCACTCGCTGCCTCTGGACCGCCGGTCTGTGCAGCGGTCCGCCGGGCGGTCAAAGTGGGGGGAAGCCGCCGTACAACAGGCGTCCGCCGGTCGGTCGCACCTCCCCACGGCCCACACCGACTCCGCCTCGACGACCTCCGGACTGTCCGCCCTGTCCGTGCCTGCGCTCTATGCTGCAGCGCTATCCGTCACCGCACGCCACACAGAGGCGGGACCCGCCGTATGCACAGGATCCGGCGCCGAGGCCTTACCCGTTACCCTACAACTCGCGGCTGGGCGGTGGACTGCCTGGTTGCAAAGGCGTAGAGGGCTACAAGCCAGGAGAGCCTGGGCAGCCGGCCTGTGTGGAGAATGACTTTGGCGGCAGCGGAGGCATTCCTAGGGCCGACTACAGTGACGGAGCGCATGATGGACGTCCGGGCCCTGGTGCAGATTTCTGGCTGCCCTTCGTTGCAGGCTTCGTCACTGTATTGGCAGTGGCAGCGCTCAGCGCGTTCATTGTCTTCTGGCGCTCCAACGCCTCGGCAGATGGCGCGGAAGCAAAGCTGTCGACCGACGCGACGGTGACGCCAGCCTACTAGGGCACGCCGGCGTAGGAAGACGAAATTGTCGGAACGTGTGCCGAAGAACGACGGCCGTAATATACGAAGCCCCGCCTGCACAGGCTGTTGGTGGAAATAAAAATTGCGCACGGGCCACAGAGCTACGTGCTGGGGCAACATTTTGAACTCTTTGCACAATTCATTACAGCTTCACTGATATCGCTGTTTCCTTTTTTTTCAACACGCACAAGGACGCACATGCTCTAGTACTTACTTAATGTGGCGTGGCGAGGGTTGCACATCTGCTGCTGTGATGATAGCAGCTTGTCAATGATCAATTCCTCTTGAAGACATCTAGTTATGGACAGGTTACGGACACGTAGAGTGCGGTGACAATCGTCAGTGCAGTCACAAGGTGTCACAAAGGCTATCGCCTTCATCCTATACCACAATGCATTCCCTCGCTGTCCCCAGTTCCCAAGGTTGGCGAAAAAGCACCGACTATGTGCTTCGAGCATCACGTTTTGAATTCAATTTTTATTTCTCGTTCATTGCAACGATGGTAAGCTGAGACTAAAGCCTGACAAAGCTCTCGGCACTAGAAAACGGCAAATTTGACAGCAAATTACATACATATGCACAATTTTCTAAGTTACGACAGAGTTGATTATTGTGCGCAATCATCGTAACAATGTCTCTTATCGTTACATTCAAGTGTATCGAATGTCACTGAGCAATACACCGCAATATCCTAGTACAACGAAACATTTCACATCCTAATGGTGTGCTAAAGCTACACTAAATGACTTCTTTAAGTACATCATCATATTTAAACAGCATTATACAGTAACAGCATGCAAACAAAAAGAAAAAAAAATCCCTCACATCTTAATTGCGTGCTAAAATAATACAAAATAAAGTGAAATAAAATTGGAAACAAGACATAGATGCATTCGAATATATTTACAATTTAAATAAATGCAAAAATGTAAAAACAAGAATATTTAGTGAAATTATATTATGAGGACACTGAATAGAAAATATATGCACTTCGTGGCAGAAACATATTTAAGCATGAAATGCTTTTAGCTCCCGTTGTCGGTGACCTTCAAGTGTCCATGAGCCAAAAGCCAGAGTCGTTATCTGGACACTCAAACGAGAACATCCGGGCAAGTTGCGAGAACGAAACGAGATATTTTGGGTAACCAGTCAAGACCGCGTTACATATGCTAGTTACTCCCCTAACAAGGTGAATATATATATATATATATATATATATATATATATATATATATATATATATATATATTGCCTTCAGGTAGCATAGGTGGGTTTATTGACCAGTTGCCTTCATCCAAAACGTTCACGTTCTCGTGACGCCTGCGGCAAGAAGGACGTTCCACGTCCGCCGCCAAGGTCTGTGAGTGGTGGCGCTGGCTAACACTCCCTGGGTTCTACTAGGACACATAAATACCCAAGAAAGTGGATGGGAAAACGGCGCCGCGGTAGCTCAATTGGTAGAGCATCGCACGCGAAATGCGAAGGTTGTGGGTTCGGTTCCCACCTGCGGCAAGTTGTTTCTACATCCACTTTAATTGCCCTTAACTTATCGTTTCTTTATTTCATTTATTAAGCACAAGTAATTTCCCCTATGTTGTCCTTGGTGTCAGTGTTTGTTGGCTTCTTATGATATGACTCATGAAAATCGAGCCCCTCGGTTAACCCCCTTTCTTCTCGTTTATATATATATATATATATATATATATATATATATATATATATATATATATATATTCCCAGTTCGCAATGTTTGCTCACAATATCACTCAACCTGCAACTTCCAGGACGCTGAAATTTAATTCGTCCTTTCTAGTAGAGACGCTTAAAAGACAGATACAGGGGCTTATATGCCCTTGATTGTAATCTTTCGCGCTCAGTGCTCTTCTCAACGCCAGCAATCCGTGAGTTCCGCGCACCCCTGATGGCTGTTTGACTGAGATGCGACTTGCAGTGAGGTTCTGTCTGTGACAGAAAACTACTGCATCCATATGGATCAGTGCACAGTTGGGCTTGGTGCGGCCGGGTGTGGTGGAGTGTGCCGTCGCGAGAATGCACTATACCAATTTTAAGGTCATCCTATAGAAACGCTGGCCAGCCTTTCTGAGGCACCTAATCCTTGTTTATACCCTTCATACGACAGTGTGTTATACCATCTGTCAGCCCTATTCTTGATTTTTAACATTGTGACTAGTATCACCTCCAACCAATCTGCTTTCTCGGTAGCCATTTCATGCTTACAACTACTCTCGATTGCGGTAGAGCCAGCATTCTATAATTTTATAGGCTAACTTATTCAATTTTAAAGTGTACGTCTTCTCTATCTAATCAATCTATAATTTCATTTTTAAAGTTCTTAGGAATAAATAAGGATGCACAATTACTGAATATGTTCAGTATTTTTGTGGACTGAGACACAATTGTATGTTTCCCATAATTGGTCCTTGCTTTTGGTGCGTGTTGTGCACTGTGTCGCAAGAAGTATCCGGAGAGGTTACGCTTATTATATTGTGCGCCCTGGTTTATCTTTCCGATTTCGAAAACTATTGGTATATATATGGTAAACCCTGTCCGCACGCAGCATGTAACGTTTTTTGGATAGTGGCGCTGTTCTAGAAAACCGCCATAGTCATTTACATATAAGCGAATAACTCATTTTTGTCAGGTAATAAATAGCGTTAATTTAATTCTGGTTTGAACCAACATTCGGTAGCTAAGTTATCAATAAATATGTGCACTACACAGCTGTTTTTTCAGTCATAGAGGGATAAGGTGGGCAGTTCTATAGATTACGCCGATGTTATTATGTATAATTAACGGCGAACGAAATTTACATGGGTACCCCATGATAATTCCAAACAAAAATTCATTCTCAGGAACATTTGTTGGTATACCTGTTTAATAAAGAATTCATAAAGAAATTCTGGTGTTTTACGTGCGAAAACCACCATCTGATTATGAGGCACGCCGTATAGTGGGGGAGTCCGGAACAATTTGGACCACGTTGGGTTCTTTATCGTGCGCCTAAATCTAAGCAATCGCGGGTTTTCGCATTTCGCCCTCATCGAAATGTGGCCGCCGTGGCCGGGATTCGACGCCGCGACCTCTTGCTTAGCAGCCCAACACCATATCCACTAAGCAACCATGGCGGGTAATAAGGAAGTCGTTAAATTTTACTCACATTCTTCCTTCAATTCTTTAATTCAGTGCCCTAAATATATTATAGGTTGCTCTGGTTGCGCTCAGCTGAAGTTGGTTATTCATCAGCCAGTCAGATAACGAAGTTGTATATTCATTTACATATTGCCGCAATTCTGTTGTATTATTGGCTGTAAAAAGGCATATTTATATCACCTGCATACACCGCCATATTGTAGGAACCTGGTGAATCTGTAACATCATTCGCATAAATTAGGAATATTAATGGACCAAACTTTGAACCTTGTGGGACATCTTGCTTCGCGTAAGCATGTCAGGCGCAGTACTTCCTAGCTGAACAAACTGTTTTCTATTGTATACGCAACTTTCTCTCAAATTATTAGCAAGCCCTCGCACTCCTTACCTTTCTAATCTTTCAGTTAAAATACTGTGGTCGAACGAACCAATTGCGTTTCTTAGGTCCAAAGACAGGCCAAGCGTTAAAGTTTTCTGTTCAATTTTTGTAATTATTCGATCTTTGATGCCCAGAAAAGCTTTCTCAGTTGACATATCTTTTTGAAAGCTGTATTGGAATTGTGCAATGACATTATGATTCATGAAAAAAATTTGAGTGTTGCATAGATAACACTTTCAAGAAGTTTTGAAGATTCAGTGAGAACAAAAATCAGTCTGTAATTTGACGATTGGTCTACACTTCCTCCTTTTCTAAATTGGGAAGTTTAGAAGTGCATAACTTGACTCGTTGAGCATTGTACCTTCTGTATATTGCTTTCAGGGCCAGTAGAATATAAATATTCCTTCCAATCAATTTTACTGATTTTCTATCATGCAACACTTGAAAAGTTTAGCCGGTCTGGTAATAAAAACTGGCCGATCAGGTAGTAACTTAAGCGGAGTACCATTCAAAACCACTAAAGAAAGTTAATAGGAGTACAACAGGTTGAATACATGGCGGCCATGACGCGTACTGGACTTCTGCAATCACTTATGGGTGCCCTCACTAAAGAAAAGCATGGCCTTCCACATTGACTCTTGATCGCTGGCAGTGATATTTGAACGTCACCGATAACATTGCAATAGAATCGTTACATTATCCCGGACAAGAAGGCTGTAATGGCTAAACATGCATGCCCTGCTCAGTGAGACTAGACGTTCAACTACAACGCTGCTTGTTGGACATAAACACGTCATATTCAATTCCATGCATAACGTGCAATCTACACTTAAAAGCAATTTCTGTATTACATCTCATACTGCTACCGCCTGCAGCTCTTGCTCTTGAAGATGCACGGTTCATTTTGATTTTCTAGTTGCTTATAGTTTTCTTTGTTTGTCCTTTGTTCAGCTTCATTCGTCAAGTTTCTTTGTGCCGTAAGTCCCCTTTCCTTAAACGATGCATCTATCAACTTCTAAGGTACTTTGAATGAACGAGCGACTGCATGTATGAATGAATGAACTAATTCCTACGCCCTTCCTGACCAAGAACTTCCTAGACATAGTCCTTCGGGTCACAAATCAGAACTATGCTCATATAGCCCACACTGCCATCGGCACCAATTTAATCAGGGTGGATGGAGTCTGAACCTCGAACATTATAGGCTACGACACTCGGATACTGTGTGACTACGGTACGATGGCTTAGTCGTCGCAGACCAGAGACTGAGTCCTTACCTGTGATTTTCATTTTCGGCGACTTCTCCGGGTTCTAAGATGCTTATGGATGAGCTGCAGGGGAGGGGGGGGATCGAACAATATGACACCGGCGGCAGATGTTACCGAGTCACGTGCCCAGTGCGCTACTTCCTGGCTACGGCAATTGTTACACGAGTTCTGAAGCTATAGCACCAGCTTCAGAGACATTCGCCCTCAAGTAACTGTGGCAAAATTAATTGATATTCCACTTCAGAAAATATACTTTGGTACTGGCCACTAACCTTAGTATTTCTAGTAACCTCCACAAGCTCTAATCATTATTGGTCTGAATATTAATTTTGGCGTCACGAACGGAAATTGTGGGAATTTGACGGAGGAAATAAAAACAAAAAGATATGGTAGTGTTTCGTAAGATGTCGGAATCTTCTATGCTGAAGTCTGTTCATTAGTAACGTATTATCAGTCAGTTTGAGACATTTCAAACTGCCAACTTCGCAGTCCTGAGTGTGTAAATTATCGTCACAAATTATTCGAAAGCAGTTGCCGTGTCCCCCAAATGATGTAGCAGGGGTTGGTTTGTGTAGAGTCCAAATTCACAATTTCAGGAAGTGGCAGTGGTCTTGTGGTACTATAGATGACGAAACTGATTTTTTTTCACATTATTTTTTACTACGGTATTTCTCCCATTCAGAGGTACCTTATGATGCATTGTGGCTCCCTCAAGAATCACCGGACCAGAAATGGTGAGCGCCATCTGGCTTAGGTACTGCAATTGCAACACGTGCCCCGAACGAGCAACAAATAATCTTAAAGGTTAGTCAGCATTTTATAGGTAACTTATTAGGCACCATTGATTATTGCGCATTTACTGACGCCAGTGTCGGTACAGCAACGCCTCGTCGAAAAAGAAATCTGAGTGCCCTTCTATTCTGTGAAGAAGGATGACCAGCGAAACTGTGTATGTGAGCCCCTTAATGGGGAACTGCTCCTCCGCCGGGGATCGGCCCTGCATTGCACTATCTTTGGGATCGGCCCACGTATGCGCAGCGCTGAACGCCTACTTCTGCTTCGCCGAGGGTTGGGCCGGTATTGCACTATCTTCGGGATCGGCCCACGTATGGGGAGTTCTTAACGCCTGCTTCACCTCCACCGTGGTCGGCCTGGCATTGCACTATCTTTGGGATCGGCCCACGCATGGAGAGTGCTTAATGCCTGCTTCACCTTTGCCGCGGGTCGGCCCGGCATTGCACTATCTTCGGGGAGTTCTGCTTAACGCCTACTTCAGCTTCACCGCGGTTTGGGCCGGTATTGCACTATCGTCGGTATCGACCTACATATGGGGAGTGCTTAACGCCTGCTTCACTTCCACTACCGGTCGGCCCGGCATTGCACTATCTTTGGTATCGGCCCACGTATGGGGTGTGTTTAACGCCTACTTCAGCTTCGCCGCGGGTCATGCCGGCATTGCATTGTCTTCGAGACGGCCCACGTATGGGGCGTGCTTAACGCCTGCTTCACGTTCGCCGCGGGTCGGCCCGCCGTTGCAATGTGTTCGGGATCGGCCCACGTATGGGGAGTGCTTTACGCCTGCTTCACCTCTGCCGCGGGTCGACCCGGCATTTCACAATCTTCGGGATCGGCCCACGTATGGGTCGTGCTTAACGCCTGCTTCACTTCCGCCGCGGGTCGGCCCGGCATTGCACATTCCGCACATTTTTCTATCACCTGATTGATAGTGTCAATATGGTCTATTGTTTAGTAGCCTTTACGGAATCCTGCATCGTCCTTTGCTTGACAGAAGTCTAAGGTGTCCCTAATTCTATTTGCGGTTACCTTAATAAATACTTTTTAGGCAAAGGACAGTAAGCTGATCGGTCTATAATTTTTCAAGTCCTTGGCGTCCCCTTTCTTATTGATTAGGATTATGTTAGCGTTCTTCCAAGATTCCGGTACGCTCTATGCCATGAGGCATTGTGTATACAGGGTGGCCAGTTTTTCAAGAACAGTCTTTTCACGATTCTTCAACAAATCTGCTGTTACCTGATCCTCCCCAGCTGCCTTACCCCTTTGCATAGCTCCCAAGGCTTTCGTTACTTCTTCCGGCGTTACATGTGGGATTTCAAATTCCTCTAGACTATTCTCTCTTCCATTATCGTCGTGGTTGCCACTGGTACTGTATAAATGTTTATATAACTCCTCAGCCACTTGAACTATCTCATCGATATTAGTAATGATATTGCCGGCTTTGTCTCTTGACGCATACAGCTGATTCTTGCCAATTCCAAGTTTCTTCTTCACTTATTTTAGGCTTCCTCCGTTCCTGAGAGCATATTCAATTCTATTCATATTATACTTCCTTATGTCAGCAGTCTTATGCTTGTTGATTAACTTCGAAAGTTCTGTCAGTTCTATTCTAGCTGTAGAGTTAGAGGCTTTCATACATTGGCGTTTCTTCATCAGATCTTTCGTCTCCTGCGATAGCTTACTGGTATCCTGTCTAACGGAGTTACCACTGACTCTATTGTACACTCCTTAATGATGCCCATACGACTATCGTTCATTATTTCAATACTAAGGTCCTCTTCCTGACTTAAGGCCGAATACCTGTAGTGTAGCTTCATCCGTGATTCCTCTATTTTCCCTCTTGCCGCTAAAACATTGATCGGCTTCTTATGTACCAGTTTCTTCATTTCCCTCTTCAAGCCTAAGCCTAAGCTAATTCGAGTCCTTACCATCCTATGGTCACTGCAGCGCACGTTGCCGAGCACGTCCACATCTTGTATGATGCCAGGGTTAGCGCAGAGTATGAAGTCTATTTCATTTCTAGTCTCGTCATTCGGGCTCATCCACGTACACTTCCGGCTATCCCGCTTGCGGAAGAAGCTATTCATTATCCGCATATTATTCTGTTCTGCAATGTCTACTAATAAATCTTCCCTGCTATTCCGAGTGCCCATGCCATATTCCCCCAGTGACTCATCTTCTGCCTGCTTCTTGCCTACCTTGACATTGAAGTGGCCCATCAGTAATGTGTATTTTGTTTTGACTTTACCCATCTCCCATTCCACGTCTTCATAGAAGATTTCGACTCCCGGGTCATCATGACTGGATGTAGGGGCGTAGTCCTGTACGACCTTCAATTTGTACCTCTTATTGGGTTTCACAACAAGACCTGCCACCCTCGCGTTAATGCTATAGAATTACTGCATTTTACCAGCTATAGACTTATTAATAAGGAATCCGACTCCTAGCTCTCGTCTCTCCTCTAAGCCCCGGTAGCACAGGACGTGCCCGCTTTTTAGCACTGAATATGCTTCATTTGTCCGCCTATCGTCTCTGAGCCGTATCATATCCCATTTACTGCCCTCTAATTGCTCCAATAGCGCTGCTAGACTTGCCTCACTAGATAACGTTCTCGGAAGTGCCCGATAACATGTGCCCGATAACAAGTGCCCGATGTTCTCGGATAACAGTCTCGGAAGTGCACAGCAGTTTACGATAGGTAGCGAGGCACTGGAAGTGGTAAGAGAATACATCTACTTAGGGCAGGTAGTGACCGCGTATCCGGATCATGAGACAAAAATAATCAGAAGAAAGAGAATGGGCTGGGGTGCGTTTGGCAGGCTTTCTCAGATCATGAACAGCAGGTTGCCATTATTCCTCAAGAGAAAAGGGTATAACAGCTGTGTCTTACCCGTACTCACGCACGGGGCAGAAACTTGGAGGCTTAGGAAAAGGGTTCTACTTAAATTGAGGACGACGCAACGAGCTATCTAAAGAAGAATGATGGGTGTAACGTTAAAGGATAAGAAAAGAGCAGATTTTTTGAGGGACCAAACACGACTTAATGACATCTTAGAGGAAATCAAGAAAAAGAAATGGCCATGGGCAGGACATGTCATGAGGAGGGAACATAACCGATGGTCATTAAGGGTTACTGACTGGATTCCAAGGGAAGGGAGGCGTAGCAGGGGCGGCAGAAAGTTAAGTGGGCGGATGAGATTAAGAAGTTTGCAGGGACAACATGGCCACAATTAGTACATGACCGGGGTAGTTGGAGAAGTGTGGGAGAGGCCTGTTAAGAACGGCCAGCTGCAGCGCAAGTTTTGCCGGCCAGTTGCGACAGTGCCGCAAGTTTCCTGGAGCACCGCCGCCAACCTCTAGCCACGGCGTGACTAAGTCGACTTTGTGTAGGGAACAATACGCGCATCATCCACTCTCCGTCGCTTCAGCTAGGATGCGTTCGACGAAGCAGGCTTTGTGCCCAACACGACACCGCCGAGGGAACGTAGGCCGAGGCCGCTTCCCACGCACCGTTCTTGAAGTAAGCCCCGAGTTCTGCGAAGGCAGTCGGACGGCAGCGGGCACCGAGAACCTGTGGGTGGGTGTGTGTTTGTGTACTTCCTCGGAAGAGGCGGCTCGTCTCCGGGTGGAACGTTTTCCCTTACCTTGGATCGAGGGAGAACCGAGTGTATATAAACCGCTGTCGTGCGGTTGCTCAGTACACTCTCTCTCTCAAGCAGTCATGTTAAATTGACGTACTTTCTCTCGCGGTCATGCAAGGCTGATGAACTGCATGTAAATGATGTAAATAAACCCATATTCCTCGCTCTCGATGAGAAGCAGTCCTTCCCTTCATCAACGTCCTCAGCGTGGATAAGTTGGACGACTGCATGGGCCAGCTACCTTCTAATTCATGCCGGACTCCGATCTGGACAACTGATTACGAGCGATGGGATTGAGCGCCCAATCCTGACAGGCCTTTACCCTGCAGCGGAAGTAACCAGGCTGCTGCTGCTGCTGCTCAAACGTGTACTCCTTGCCTCCGCTGAACAGTGTTCACAACACGCGCACGGCGATCCACCATTCCCAACCAGCCGTGTTTCCTCAGTGGCTATGGTGTTGGGCTGCTGAGCACGAGGTCGCGGGATCGAATCCCGGCCGCGGCGGCCGCATATCGATGGAGGCGAAATGCCAAAACACCCGTGTACCTAGATTTAGGTGCACGTTAAGGAACCCCAAGTGGTCAAAATTTCCGGAGTCATCCACTACGGCTTGCCTCATAATCAGAAAGTGGTTTTGGAACGCTAAACCCCATAATTAGAAAAAGAAAATTAATCCACCATTCCAACCCTCGTTACGAACATCCTGTAAGAGTACCAACCTATAAAATTTTCCCAGCCAGCCGAGGATGGCAAGCTTCCCAGAAGCGACCACGGAAGCCTTCCCCGCCTACCGCGGCGACTCGTTTTGTAGGGACGACGGTGTGCCGCATCAACACCCCCTCGGCGCCGCTATGACTAAACGCGGTTGGCGGACCAAGGGACCAAAGGATTCGGCTTGTTAGAAGCGGTGGAACTCCTGGGAGAAAATGTCTCGCGGCCGTCGGACAGGGCTTAGAAGTCATGGACAGACGCGGCGGCCATTGTCTGCGGAGTCAACACTGGGATGAAGAGGCGCCTGCTCGGGGCAAAACACGTGTCTGCGAGAACCCAGTCCCCTTGGTATGGTCAGTGAAACCTGTGCGGAAGTGTGTGTAAACCCTCCCCCTCAAAGGCGAGTCGGCTACGATGACTTTGAACGCTCCGAATTTGTAGCAGGTTGAACGGCCGTTTTCCTTCACTTAGGGATCTAGGGAGGACATACAGTGTATTTAAGGAGCCGTTGGTGGCTCCTCAGTGGGCACTCATTTTTCAGTCATGTTAGACTGATGAACTGTAACGTTCTCATGTAGATACTGTAAATGAATCCTATATTCGCCTATGTCGATGTGAACAAGTCACTCCTTTCAACAACGTCCTTAGCATGGATAAGTTGGACGACGGCATGGGCCAGCTACCATCTACTTCATGCCCGACTCCCACCATTAGAACTTGCTGACAGCGGTGTGACGGACTTTGCGACGTGGTGTTGTGTCGGCGGTGAGTGCTTGGTTCTTACTTTTACTCTCTACGCTTCATTTTGTGGTTGTTCTGTTTAGAACGGTAGGGAAACTAGATTGTTGATTGTTAGCTAGGTTGTGTTTCCCTAGGTAGGTTTAGCGAGCAGGACCAAGGCAGTAAAGTAGAAATCATGGAGTTAAGGACACTACTGAGGGACGAATTGTTGATTGTTGGTGAGAAACTGGGCCTAGAGGTACGCAAGGAAATGCTAAAATCAGACCTATTGCAGCTAATTTCCGAGCAGGCCAGTGAAGAAGACATTGAAATGGGGTTGGAACTTCTTAAAAGAAGAGAGAAACGGGACAGAGAGAGAAGAACGGCACAGAGAGAGAGAGAGAGGCACGCGAGAAAGATCGCGATTTAAAAAAAAAAATGCAACTTGAACTTTAAATTTAAAGCAAACGTTTGGAGTTATCTCAAGGAAGTGAAGGGGCTCCGGGACGATCAAGTGACGCAGAATCATAGCGCATGGACAGGCTGTTAAAACAATTTGAGGTCGGGAACGACATAGGCTTGTTCCTAGGAAATCTTGAACGGACTTGCGAGAACATGAACTTCGGTCCGAGTAGATTCATAGCGGTTGCTGTCTATGTTCCCGTGTGAGGCTGCGGAAGTAATCGTCAGACTCAGTGCGCTGGATGCATATGATTATGCGAAAGTTAAGGCTAGTCTTCTGAAGAAATACCGCCTTTCAGCCAAAGCTTTTCGGCAAAAGCTTAGAAGCACAGGCATGAAAGATAGCGAGGGGCATCCGGAGTTTGCATACAGCTTAAAGACCAACCTAGTCGAGTGGCTGAAAAGCGCGGAAACGTACGAGAGCAGAGACATGATTATTGAATGCTCGTGTCTAGAGCAGTTTTACAAAAGCATCCCACAATCTGTGAAGCTGTGGGTGCAAGACAGAGGAAATGTAGACACTGTGGAAAGGGCGGCTGAATTAGCCGAAGAGTACGCAACGCGTAGAAAGCTGAACACCGAGGACGGAAATCGGGACGGTCGAAATGGACCGCGGAAACCATTTCCGTTCAAAAAGGGTTCGCAGACTAGACGACCGGAACCTGTAGACGTGGAGGAAAAGCCCTCAGAAAAGAGCGAGAAGTCTAACGGGGAAACCGTGCAAAAAGAGCAGAAAAGAAAATTCGAATCTTTAGACCAATCCGCTGCTATAAGTGCCCCAAACTGGGACATCGCTGTAAACTGCGGGAAGCCTAGTGTAGTTTTCTCTTACGTGGATGAAAAAGACGAGGATGTGGAACTTTTAGGCTCATATGTTCACGACCTGCAAGTTAATGGCAAACTATGCCGGGTGCTGCCAGACAGTGCCACCACGATGGAAATTGTCCATCCGTCTTACGTGATGGTAGATGACTTCCCTGGAGAAGTAGCATGGATTAAACAGGTTGTAGAAGAACACAGCGTGTGTCTGCCCATGGCGAAAGTCAAAATCAGTGGACGGTTCGGGGAGCTAGTGACTGAGGCTGCAGTTTCCAAATGTTTGGTGCTGCAGTACCCTTACATTTTTTCGAATCGTTTGGATCAGTTACTACGTGACCAAGGGCTTAAACTGGGAGAGGGCGTAGATAAGGCGTTGGTGCAAAGCCAAGCTCGTAAAATCGCGTCGCTTTCGGCTGAAAATCCAAAAGCTGCTCCAGCGGAAGTAGGAAAAAAGGTAACTACAGTAATCGAATCCGAGCTATGCTGGAGGGACGAAAAAAACGGTTGAGGAAAGCCTGCCAGCTGACCAGCTCAATGAGGGTGGATCACTAGGGCGTCAGAGTTCACGCCTGCAGGAAGAGCCAGCAGACGCACCGGCGAGCGAGACAGGGTCGTTATTATCACCGGCCTCAAAGAATATTGATCAAATTTTACGTGTAGACAGAGAGTCACTGGCAGACGAGCAAAAGAAGGATGACAGCTTAGCTAAACTACATCACACCGCTAAAGAAGGCATTTCAAGGCGCAACGTGACGATACAAGAGAGAGGAGGATTGTTGCATCGGTACTACAGAGGCCGAAAGGGTATTATTCTAGATCACTTAGTGATACCTACTAAGTACAGGGAGGACCTTCTGTGTCTCTGTCATGGAAATGGGTGGTCTGGCCACCTAAGCATAAACAAATCAAAGGAAAGATTGCTTAAGAAATAATACTGGCCTGGCTGTTTCAAAGACGTAGAAAACTTTGTAAGATCATGCGACGCCTGCCAGCGCTCGGGTAAACCAGGAGAGACATGGAAAGCTCCACTAAAGGCAGTGCCCTTAATATCAGAACCTTTCAGACGACTTCTGATAGACACGGTAGGGCCTCTACAAAAGACAAAGTCGGGTCACAGGTACTTGCTTATCATGCTACTATGATGTCGGGCTACAAAGTTCCCTGAAGCAATCCCTCTGAAAGAGCTCAGGTCCACCGAAGTAGTAGACGCACTTTTGACAGTATTCGCACGATTGGCTTTCCAGCCGAAATTCAAGGGGATCAAGGGTCGGTATTCACTAGCGCACTGACTTCCACATTCTTGCAAAAGTGCGGGGTAAAGTTGATACACAGTTCCATCTATCACCCTCAGTCAAAGTGCAGAGAGGTGGCATTCGGTGCTTAAGCGAGTTTTGCGCGCGCTCTGTTACGAGCACAAGGAGGACTGGGAGAACTGTCTGCCGGCAACTTTGTTTGCTTTGCGAACGGTGCCACATGAAGCGACAGGGTTCTCGCCAGCAGAACTAGTATATTGGAGGACACTCCGTTCTCCACTGAGAATGTTAAGAGAGATGTGGGAGGAAAGAGGGGAGAGTCCAACAGTGGTTGAATACGTGCTAAATTTGTTGGAAAGGCTAAGCACAACCCAAGAACTAGCCGGAAAGAACATGGGAGTAGTTCAAAAAAACGCCAAATTCTATTACGAGAAGAATGCGAGGCTTCGTACGTTTAACGCTGGAGACCAGGTAACGATCCTCGAACTTTCATGAAAGAACTAGCCTGAAGTTCACTTGGACGAGCTTCTTAAAGTGTTGCACAAACTTTCAGATACTAACTATACTCTGAAAATGCCCGGTCGCAGTAAGGATGTGAGGATATACCACTGCAATTTGATGAAGCCATACGTAGAGCGGAGCGGAGTCGTCAACTGTACCGTCATAGAGCATGATGACACTAGTACCAAGTTTAATGAGTATAAGGCGACCTCCAACTCTGAAATCAGCCTAGAAGTAGTAAAACATTCGGTAAGCTCGCACACTCTTAGACCCGAGCACCTAGATGAGCTAAAAGGGGTGTTAGGGGAATAGCTCGACAGATTCAGCAATCGGCCAGGTAGAACCGACATAATAACGCATGAAAGAGAGCTGTCATCAACAGAACCCGCAAGGTCAAAGCCTTACAGGGTGTCTCCACGACAGAGAGAAATTATGGAGGCAGAGAGACAGCGCAAGCTAGAATTGGGAGTTATTGAGCCTGCTGAGAGTGACTACACGTCACCGTTAATACTGGTAGAAACCCCTAACAAGGACCCTCGTTCGTGTGTTGACTACAGAAAGTTAAATGCCATCACTAGGGATCAGCTCTTGCCGATACAGAACATTGAGGAACGAATTGAAACAGTTAGCGCTACTAAATACATTTCAACTATAGATCTCGCGCGGGGATACTGGCAAGTTTCCCTTTCAGAAAGTGCCAGCCGCTATGCCGCATTAATCTCACCTGTAAGCACTTTTCGCCTTCTCGCACTCAGCTTCGGGCTGAAGAACGCGCCGCTTGGCTTTTCCAAGGTAATGGATATTGTCCTAAAAGACTTGCAGGAGCTCGCCTTGCCATATCTTGATTGTGTAGCAATTTTTTCGGACAGCTGGAAAGAGCGCGTATCGCACCTCAAGCAGTTGTTCTCACGGTTGAGGGAGGCCGGCTTAACGATGAAAGCGGAAAAGTGTAGGTTTGGCTCCTCGCCGGTTCCTTATCTGGGCCATGTAGTCGGTCAGGGCACGAGACCGCCGGCCGAGCTGAAAATAGCTACGATTGGAGAATTTTCACAGCCGCGCAAGAAAACAGACATTCGTTTATTTGTGGGACTTGTGGGGTACTATCAACGGTACATTCCGAATTACTCGCAAATGGCAAGTCCATTAACGGACGTTTTCCGAAAGGGAGCACCGAATAGCGTGCACAGGGATGAGTACAAAAGAATGCTTTCCGATATTTGAAAACGCTGTTGGTTTTTCCTTCTTTGCTTCGCGCGCCAGACTACGCAAAAGAATTCATAGTTCAGTGTGACGTAAGCGACAGGGGTATGTGCGTGGTAGTTAGCCAGGTCGGCGACGATAACGAGGAACATCCTATCCTCTATGCCAGCCCTAAACTAACTGTAAGAGAGGAAGCCTACAGCGCTTCAGAGAAGGAAAGTGCTTGTATAGTTTGGGCAGCCCAGAAGTTGTCATGTTACTTGTATGGAGCGACGTTCATCTTCGAGACCGACCACTGTCCTCTGACGTGGCTTAACCAAATGTCACACAAAAATGGCCGCTTGCTCCGATGGAGCCTCACTCTCCAGGAGTACAACTTCTCCCTTAGATATAAAAGGGAAAAGTTGCATAGCAACGCGCATGGTTTGAGCAGGTTAGTTAAAAATCTGCGTTTAGGGATCCCGCCTACATTTTGGGGTTGTTAGTGTTAAATTTGTTAAGCCAAGAAGATCCCCTCTCATTTAGCAGGACTCCCTCCATGATTGCCCAATTTGTCAGCACGAAATTCCTTCCAGATTGTGGTAGCAAAACGCAGCATTTTTTGTTTCTACCCTTCTGTTTTCTTTGAAGCCTAACAGGTCTAAATTGAGATCCAAGATACGTCATCTCGGCGCAGAGCTGTGTGTTGGGGTTCGTTTTGCAGTTGCCTGTCCTTGTTGGATGTTTTTGGGCGGTGTGACAATTTCACAGCCGGTCGCTGCAAGCCAAGGCATCCCCCCTCTTGCCACCAGCCATTTTCTTCCTGCCCAGCGGTTATCAGCACTGGCCAGTTGAGATTTTCCGGGCGATGGACGAGCTGTTACAAACAACCTGCAAGCGTACCGACCTACAAAATTTTCCCAGCCAGCCGCAGCTGCGAGGGTGGCGAGTTTCCCACAAGCGACCATGGAAGCATCCCCCCTCTTGCCACCAGCCATTTTCTTCCTGCCCAGCGGTTATCAGCACTGGCCAGTTGAGATTTTCCGGGCCATGGACGAGCTGTTACAAACAACCTGCAAGCGTACCGACCTACAAAATTTTCCCAGCCAGCCGCAGCTGCGAGGGTGGCGAGCTTCCCACAAGCGACCATGGAAGCATCCCCCCTCTTGCCACCAGCCATTTTCTTCCTGCCCAGCGGTTATCAGCACTGGCCAGTTGAGATTTTCCGGGCGATGGACGAGCTGTTACAAACAACCTGCAAGCGTACCGACCTACAAAATTTTCCCAGCCAGCCGCAGCTGCGAGGGTGGCGAGTTTCCCACAAGCGACCATGGAAGCATCCCCCCTCTTGCCACCAGCCATTTTCTTCCTGCCCAGCGGTTATCAGCACTGGCCAGTTGAGATTTTCCGGGCCATGGACGAGCTGTTACAAACAACCTGCAAGCGTACCGACCTACAAAATTTTCCCAGCCAGCCGCAGCTGCGAGGGTGGCGAGCTTCCCACAAGCGACCATGGAAGCATCCCCCCTCTTGCCACCAGCCATTTTCTTCCTGCCCAGCGGTTATCAGCACTGGCCAGTTGAGATTTTCCGGGCGATGGACGAGCTGTTACAAACAACCTGCAAGCGTACCGACCTACAAAATTTTCCCAGCCAGCCGCAGCTGCGAGGGTGGCGAGCTTCCCACAAGCGACCACTGAAGCATCCCCCCTCTTGCCACCAGCCATTTTCTTCCTGCCCAGCGGTTATCAGCACTGGCCAGTTGAGATTTTCCGGGCCATGGACGAGCTGTTACAAACAACCTGCAAGCGTACCGACCTACAAAATTTTCCCAGCCAGCCGCAGCTGCGAGGGTGGCGAGCTTCCCACAAGCGACCATGGAAGCATCCCCCCTCTTGCCACCAGCCATTTTCTTCCTGCCCAGCGGTTATCAGCACTGGCCAGTTGAGATTTTCCGGGCCATGGACGAGCTGTTACAAACAACCTGCAAGCGTACCGACCTACAAAATTTTCCCAGCCAGCCGCAGCTGCGAGGGTGGCGAGCTTCCCACAAGCGACCATGGAAGCATCCCCCCTCTTGCCACCAGCCATTTTCTTCCTGCCCAGCGGTTATCAGCACTGGCCAGTTGAGATTTTCCGGGCGATGGACGAGCTGTTACAAACAACCTGCAAGCGTACCGACCTACAAAATTTTCCCAGCCAGCCGCAGCTGCGAGGGTGGCGAGCTTCCCACAAGCGACCATGGAAGCATCCCCCCTCTTGCCACCAGCCATTTTCTTCCTGCCCAGCGGTTATCAGCACTGGCCAGTTGAGATTTTCCGGGCCATGGACGAGCTGTTACAAACAACCTGCAAGCGTACCGACCTACAAAATTTTCCCAGCCAGCCGCAGCTACGAGGGTGGCGAGCTTCCCACAAGCGACCATGGAAGCATCCCCCCTCTTGCCAACAGCATTTTCTTCCTGCCCAGCGGTTATCAGCACTGGCCAGTTGAGATTTTCCGGGCCATGGACGAGCTGTTACAAACAACCTGCAAGCGTACCGGCCTACAAAATTTTCCCAGCCAGCCGCAGCTGCGAGGGTGGCGAGCTTCCCACAAGCGACCATGGAAGCATCCCCCCTCTTGCCACCAGCCATTTTCTTCCTGCCCAGCGGTTATCAGCACTGGCCAGTTGAGATTTTCCGGGCCATGGACGAGCTGTTACAAACAATCTGCAAGCGTACCGACCTACAAAATTTTCCCAGCCAGCCGCAGCTGCGAGGGTGGCGAGCTTCCCACAAGCGACCATGGAAGCATCCCCCCTCTTGCCACCAGCATTTTCTTCCTGCCCAGCGGTTATCAGCACTGGCCAGTTGAGATTTTCCGGGCCATGGACGAGCTGTTACAAACAACCTGCAAGCGTACCGGCCTACAAAATTTTCCCAGCCAGCCGCAGCTGCGAGGGTGGCGAGCTTCCCACAAGCGACCATGGAAGCATCCCCCCTCTTGCCACCAGCCATTTTCTTCCTGCCCAGCGGTTATCAGCACTGGCCAGTTGAGATTTTCCGGGCCATGGACGAGCTGTTACAAACAATCTGCAAGCGTACCGACCTACAAAATTTTCCCAGCCAGCCGCAGCTGCGAGGGTGGCGAGCTTCCCACAAGCGACCATGGAAGCATCCCCCCTCTTGCCACCAGCAATTTTCTTCCTGCCCAGCGGTTGTCAGCACTGGCCAGTTGAGATTTTCCGGGCGATGGACGAGCTGTTACAAACAACCTGCAAGCGTACCGACCTACAAAATTTTCCCAGCCAGCCGCAGCTGCGAGGGTGGCGAGCTTCCCACAAGCGACCATGGAAGCATCCCCCCTCTTGCCACCAGCCATTTTCTTCCTGCCCAGCGGTTATCAGCACTGGCCAGTTGAGATTTTCTGGGCGATGGACGAGCTGTTACAAACAACCTGCAAGCGTACCGACCTACAAAATTTTCCCAGCCAGCCGCAGCTGCGAGGCTGGCGAGCTTCCCACAAGCGACCATGGAAGCATCCCCCCTCTTGCCACCAGCCATTTTCTTCCTGCCCAGCGGTTATCAGCACTGGCCAGTTGAGATTTTCCGGGCGATGGACGAGCTGTTACAAACAACCTGCAAGCGTACCGACCTACAAAATTTTCCCAGCCAGCCGCAGCTGCGAGGGTGGCGAGCTTCCCACAAGCGACCATGGAAGCATCCCCCCTCTTGCCACCAGCCATTTTCTTCCTGCCCAGCGGTTATCAGCACTGGCCAGTTGAGATTTTCCGGGCCATGGACGAGCTGTTACAAACAACCTGCAAGCGTACCGACCTACAAAATTTTCCCAGCCAGCCGCAGCTGCGAGGGTGGCGAGCTTCCCACAAGCGACCATGGAAGCATCCCCCCTCTTGCCACCAGCCATTTTCTTCCTGCCCAGCGGTTATCAGCACTGGCCAGTTGAGATTTTCCGGGCGATGGACGAGCTGTTACAAACAACCTGCAAGCGTACCGACCTACAAAATTTTCCCAGCCAGCCGCAGCTGCGAGGGTGGCGAGCTTCCCACAAGCGACCATGGAAGCATCCCCCCTCTTGCCACCAGCCATTTTCTTCCTGCCCAGCGGTTATCAGCACTGGCCAGTTGAGATTTTCCGGGCCATGGACGAGCTGTTACAAACAACCTGCAAGCGTACCGACCTACAAAATTTTCCCAGCCAGCCGCAGCTGCGAGGCTGGCGAGCTTCCCACAAGCGACCATGGAAGCATCCCCCCTCTTGCCAACAGCCATTTTCTTCCTGCCCAGCGGTTATCAGCACTGGCCAGTTGAGATTTTCCGGGCCATGGACGATCTGTTACAAACAACCTGCAAGCGTACCGACCTACAAAATTTTCCCAGCCAGCCGCAGCTGCGAGGGTGGCGAGCTTCCCACAAGCGACCATGGAAGCATCCCCCCTCTTGCCACCAGCCATTTTCTTCCTGCCCAGCGGTTATCAGCACTGGCCAGTTGAGATTTTCCGGGCCATGGACGATCTGTTACAAACAACCTGCAAGCGTACCGACCTACAAAATTTTCCCAGCCAGCCGCAGCTGCGAGGGTGGCGAGCTTCCCACAAGCGACCATGGAAGCATCCCCCCTCTTGCCACCAGCCATTTTCTTCCTGCCCAGCGGTTATCAGCACTGGCCAGTTGAGATTTTCCGGGCGATGGACGAGCTGTTACAAACAACCTGCAAGCGTACCGACCTACAAAATTTTCCCAGCCAGCCGCAGCTGCGAGGGTGGCGAGCTTCCCACAAGCGACCATGGAAGCATCCCCCCTCTTGCCACCAGCCATTTTCTTCCTGCCCAGCGGTTATCAGCACTGGCCAGTTGAGATTTTCCGGGCCATGGACGAGCTGTTACAAACAACCTGCAAGCGTACCGACCTACAAAATTTTCCCAGCCAGCCGCAGCTGCGAGGCTGGCGAGCTTCCCACAAGCGACCATGGAAGCATCCCCCCTCTTGCCAACAGCCATTTTCTTCCTGCCCAGCGGTTATCAGCACTGGCCAGTTGAGATTTTCCGGGTCATGGACGATCTGTTACAAACAACCTGCAAGCGTACCGACCTACAAAATTTTCCCAGCCAGCCGCAGCTGCGAGGGTGGCGAGCTTCCCACAAGCGACCATGGAAGCATCCCCCCTCTTGCCACCAGCCATTTTCTTCCTGCCCAGCGGTTATCAGCACTG
This sequence comes from Dermacentor variabilis, assembly GCF_050947875.1. NCBI lineage: Eukaryota > Metazoa > Arthropoda > Arachnida > Ixodida > Ixodidae > Dermacentor > Dermacentor variabilis. The sequence goes on along the minus strand of NC_134570.1, from coordinate 86,633,105 downwards.
GCCAGTTGAGATTTTCCGGGCCATGGACGAGCTGTTACAAACAACCTGCAAACGTACCGACCTACAAAATTTTCCCAGCCAGCCGCAGCTGCGAGGGTGGCGAGCTTCCCACAAGCGACCATGGAAGCATCCCCCCTCTTGCCACCAGCCATTTTCTTCCTGCCCAGCGGTTATCAGCACTGGCCAGTTGAGATTTTCCGGGCCATGGACGAGCTGTTACAAACAACCTGCAAGCGTACCGACCTACAAAATTTTCCCAGCCAGCCGCAGCTGCGAGGGTGGCGAGCTTCCCACAAGCGACCATGGAAGCATCCCCCCTCTTGCCACCAGCCATTTTCTTCCTGCCCAGCGGTTATCAGCACTGGCCAGTTGAGATTTTCCGGGCCATGGACGAGCTGTTACAAACAACCTGCAAGCGTACCGACCTACAAAATTTTCCCAGCCAGCCGCAGCTGCGAGGGTGGCGAGCTTCCCACAAGCGACCATGGAAGCATCCCCCCTCTTGCCACCAGCCATATTCTTCCTGCCCAGCGGTTATCAGCACTGGCCAGTTGAGATTTTCCGGGCCATGGACGAGCTGTTACAAACAACCTGCAAGCGTACCGACCTACAAAATTTTCCCAGCCAGCCGCAGCTGCGAGGTTGGCCAGCTTCCCACAAGCGACCATGGAAACCTTCTCCACCTACCACGGCGAATTGTTTTGTAGGGACGATGGTGTGTCGCATCAACACCCCCTCGGCGTCGCTATGACTAAACGCGGTTGGCGAACCAAGTATTGCTCGTGGATTCGCCGTGGCTTGTTAGAAGCGGTGAAACTCCTCGGAGAAAATGTCTTGCGGCCGTCTCACGGGGTTTAGAAATCATGGACAGACGTGGCGGCCATTGTCTGCGGAGTCAACATTGGGATGAAGAAGCGCCTGCTCGGGGCAAAACCCGTGTTCGCGAGAACCCACGCACCTTGGCGTGGTCAGTGAAACCTGTGTGGAAGTGTGTGTAAACCCTCCCCCTCAAAGGCGGGTCGGCTACCATGACTTTGAACACTCCGAATTGGTAGCAGGTTCAACGGCCGTTTTCCCTCACCTAGGGATCTAGAGAGGACATAGTGTTTTTAAGGAGCCCTTGGCGGCTTCTCAGTGTGCATTCCTCTTTCAGTCTTGTTGGACTGATGAACTGTAACGTTCTCATGTAGATACTGTAAATAAATTCTATATTCTTCTATGCCGATGTGAACAAGTCACTCCTTTCAACAACGTCCTCAGCGTGGATAAGTTGGACGACGGCATGTGCCAGCTACCATCTATTTCATGCCCGACTCCAACCATTACACCCTACATCCGCTGCCATCAAATGCGTCGATATCTGTTATCTTTAACAGATTCACTATACGTGCGATCAGCGCTTGCTCAAGAAACAGACTCGATTACACTCCAACGTTTTGTTCGTTGGTCCCTCCACACTAACAGGCAGCCTTCTAACTCGTGTTCCTGGTAAATTCAGATTATATTTAAACGAAATGGCAGTCTCTCCCTATGCTTCTTTGGATGGTGCGGTAGTTCCCACTTTTCCCTTTCCATAGCATACGTCTCCTCAGCAAGGTATAGAATAATTCGGCCTAATGCAAGGTTCTACAAGACAAGCCATATTATTGAATTTTGACATCCAACACCTGCAGTTCCCCTGAAATTTTTAATGGAGCCCGTCGAAAGCCAGTATGAAGTTGCTTTTACGCGATTGCAATGCCGGCGTTCCGCAGCTACAATTCTATATGTACAGGGCTGGTCTAACGCCGTCCCGTCTTTCATTTTTGTAATAAACCTGAGACAACTGATAATTTCTTTTTGTTCTGTCGTCGATTCACGTATTCGAAGCAAAATGTTCCTGGAGGCTCCGGTTCGCCAGCTTTATTTTCACTGACTTCCGCAATTATCTTTTCTATGGGGGCCTCGGATCTGGGCTTCAGCCACAGGAATGCTTGCAGTAAAATGTGCAATTTCATTAGCAACACGAAGATATGGCTACAGTATATGTAGATGTAGAGCTTAGACGTTATTGGCACATACCCACTCTGGGGGATCGGCCAATTGAACCGGGTTTAAGCTACTTAGGGCGTTGTCGCTCGATATACAAAGCAACAACGTGGCCTCACACAGGCCACCCAACGCCCACAACAAAGATGGCTGTGGAAACTGAACCGTTTCGCCTTTGGCTATGGAATTGTAGGGGCTACGTTCACAAAAAGGCCCCCCCTGCAACAATACATTGGAGCCAAAAAAGACAAACCCCAAGTCATTCTCCTACAAGAGACAAATACCGCTACACCCTCGCTATCCGGCTATGACATGACCGCTACGACACTACAACACAAATGCAGAGGTATCGCCACGTTCGTCAGCAACAAGCTAGCCCACACGACGCACAACATTAATCACGACCGCAACAATTGCCAATTTATTCTCACGGAAGTCTTCCCTAGAGCTGAGAACGCCAAGGGAATATTCATCCTAAACGTTTACAGCAGTCCCAAACACAGAGCACAAAAATTAAGGCAAATACTCCAGCTCGCTCGCAACCGTGCCGGCGACAGCCCTATGATTGTGGCCGGGGACTTCAACGCCCCTAACACGGCCTGGGGATACGTCGCCAGCAGGGCCAAGGGCAAGGCCTTACTAAACGACGCCGATGAACTTGACCTAACGCTAATGACGAACGCCGCATACCCCACAAGAACAATAACTCGGTCAACCGTGACACAACGCTAGATCTCACTTTCGTCCGCAACGTTCCAAACTATCAGTGCAACAACACCTTCGAGGATCTGGGCAGCGATCATCACATTGTTGAGACAACGATTGGCACCCCATCCAGAGAACCCAGACAAACGACGTACGTCGACTGGGACAAGTTTCGCGAGTTAAGACACGAACGCCGAACAAGGAAAAAGTCAATGGAACAATGAACGTTGCAACTAAAGGCCTACATTAAGGCGGCCACGAAGGAAAAGGAGGCAGATCTCCCAGTTCAAAACATGGACATCAGACTGACTCACATGCTCGAAGCCAAACAATCGCTCACCAGGAGATGGAAAGAACAAAGACAGGAAAAGAATTTCTTCCCTCAACGGGCTGATTGTAGAATATTGCACACAGCTATCTAGCCAGCAATGGAACGAAGTGTGCGACGCCGCGGACGGCCGCGTCAAGAGCGGGACGACGGGGCACCTGCTCAAACACCTTTTAGACAGAACCAAGACCAAAGCGGACCAGAGTCGCACGCTGAACAAGATCATGCACGAGGAACTCAAGATTACCACGGAAAATGAGCTCATTGACCGTCTCGCCGACGAGTACCTCCCGCTGGCCAGAAATGCTAGAGGCACGACCGCCGAAGCATATCGCGGGAAGGCCAACCCAGAGCTAGATCGCGACTTCTCAACCAAAGAGATACGCACGGCGCTTCAGAACCTAAACAGCAAGTCAGCGCCGGGGCCGGACGGCTTAAATAACAAGGCACTTAGAAACCTAGACGACATCTCCATCGAAACCCTCACAGAGGAAATCAACAAACTCTGGAGGAACGGAGCCCTACCCGAAGATTGGAAAACGGCCCTCATCGTGCTCATCCCAAAGGCTGGCAAGCGCCCAACATCAATAACCTCAGACCGATCTCGCTGATGTCTTGCGTCGGAAAGGTAGACGAGCACGCGGTCCTAAACAGGCTCTTGAAACATCTCGAAGAAAAAGATATCTACCCCACAAGAATGATCGGCTTTAGACCCGGGCTATCCACCCAAGACGCCATGAAGCTCTCAAAGATAAGATCATTGACGCAGACACGAGAGACGCGAGAGTAATCCTAGGGCTAGACCTCGAAAAGGCCTTCGATAGTTTGTCACATGACTACATAATCGGCATGATCTCCAACCTCGACCTCGGCACGAGACTCTAAGCTTATACAAAATCGTTCCTGAGCGACATAACGGCCACCGGTCTAGGGGAAATCAAGCCTCGGAAATACGGCCTCTGCGGCAAGGGCACCCTGCAAGGTTCTGTCATCTATCCGACGCTTTTTAACCTTGCGCTAGCCGGCCTAGTCAAGAGACTGGATCAAATGGAGAACGTCAAATACACCATATACGCAGATGACGTAACGCTCCGGATCTCCGGAGGTAGCCCGCGATCAATTGAGAACGCTCTACAGCAAGCGATCGACGCGATCTAGGAATACCTCGCTCCCACGGGCCTGCGATGTTCGCCTGCGAAGTCGGAGCTACTCGTCTACAAACCATCGAGAAGCGGTCCCAAGCCAAATAGGGAAATCAGAGACACACACGTCGTTACTCTCAGAACAAAAGACGGACGAACCATTCCACACGTCAGTAAAATCAAAGTTCTCGGGATGCTCATTGGGAGCAACGGCTGTAACGCCGCGACAGTGGAGAAGATCGTCACAAAGTCGAATAATGCCTTGAATCTAATACGACGCGTAGCAAACTGACAACACGGCCTTAAGGAAGAAAATCTCCTCTAGCTAACACAAGCCTTTGCGCTATGCCACTTCACGTACGAGGCGGCCACGCACAGATGGAAGGAAGCGGAGAAGGACAAACTCAATGTACAACTGAGGAAGCTAGTCAAACTAGCGCTGGGAATCTCCAAGAACACCGAGACAGAGCTCCTTCTGCAACTGGGGATACACAATACACTTGAAGAAATCGCCGAAGCTCAAGAACGGGATCAATTGACAAGACTCCATGGACGCAAACCGGGTAGAGAAATCCTAGCCAAACTAGGTCATAACACCACAGCAATCGAGAATCTATACCAAAGCGTTCCAATGGACAAACGCAAGTCCTACACGGTTTGCCAACTACCGCGGAACATGAACCCCGCGCATCTTCAACCCAAAAGGCTGGCACGCGGATCGTTCATACTGCGCGAAATACGAGATAACAAGATCCTAGCCTGTTTCATAGACGCGGCGCAGCACCCGTCTAGGAAGGCCTTCGTTGCCACCATGGTCAATGAGCAAGGTCAAGTCATAAACGCTCTCACAGTCAAGACCTACAAGTGCAAGATAGCAGAACAGGTCGCCATCGCACTCGGGATCACAGCTCTGACCACCACCCAAGTCTATAGCGATTCACGCTCGGCCGTCAAAGCCTTTCAGAAAAGAGCAGTTGCAAGCCAAGCACTACAAATTATCAATACATCCTCACCGCTGCAGCATCACACCATCTGCTGGTTCCCGGCACAAGTCGGAAAAATCGAGGACGCCCCTCCCAGTCTCAATGAGATGGCTCACAGGAGCGCGCGAGACCTAACTCTCCGCGACGCCACCTTTTCTGGTCGTGACCATCCCAGCGAGAATCGGGACCCTACCTCCACATATAACGAGATCACAAATCACTTTTATCTAGACTGCAAAATATACAGTACACTTCACAATAAGCTCACCATGTCTCAAGCCTTCACGTTCAGAATGCTTCAAACCAACGCGTACCCCACGCAGAGCAGACTACATCACTACATCCCTGACCTATAGACAACATCATATTGCGAAAATTGCCATAGCGCACTAGACGTATATCACTTGCTCTGGCCGTGTGGTCGGACCCATGCAAACAAGAATCAAGACTCCGGCAGGCTACAAAAAGCATTACGCAGCAGGGACCTGGCGGAGCAGCTCTGGGCTGTCCAGCGACCCTACGATACGGCCAGGGAGTTACAACGCCCCGTCCCAGCGTGGGAGTAGCCCGCTCTATGGGGCCTTAATTGTGCCCCGTAGCTCGCGGGACCTTTCATTAAAGTTGATGATGATGATGATGTCCTTGATGAGTTTGGCGCTTACCCACTCGCGGGGATTGGCCAAGAGTCGGGCAGACTTTGTTTAAGTGTGCAGAAAATGGAGGTAACAACCTAAAATTATTCCATCCATCCACCCATATTATCGTCTTTCTTCTTTGTTCAAAATTGTTATGGAAAATCCGAGTCCAACTTCATTCATACTCCAGCGATCCTCCGTGATTTGTTTTTTTGTCTGTTTTCTTGAGCTCTTTTATTGGGCTATTATTTGTTCATTTATATTTTATATTATTGAATCGTCCACTCCTTTGTCAGTTTCCCTATCTGCGTACGCTCCACAGTCTGGAAATAATACTAATCATCATCATACCTCACGGTGGGTAGTGTAGCATCGCAGGAGATCATCATCATTATCATCATCAGTCCGACCACGGGTGACCTCGCGCCCATCACGAGTGCGAGCGACGAGAAGCAGGAGCTCATTCGAAGCAGCAAGATGGTAGCAACCGCCGTTGGCTTGCTGTTACTGCTGACTACGGCGGCCATTCAGTCGCCTGCCTCGGCTCAGTTCTGCCCGCTGTCATACCGCAAGAAGAACCCCGAGCACACGGCGTGCAAGCGGCGGAACATGTGGTGCAGGATAAAATCCGCCGGCGTTCACCCCAAAGTGCGCGCCTCGATCTTGAAGATGCACAACGATTTCCGGAGCCAAACCGCACTGGGAAAACTACCGGGCTTCCAGACGGCAGCTGACATGCAGGAGCTTCTTTGGGACGACGAGTTGGCAGACGTGGCACAGGTGAGTGCCGTAGAGCTGAAGCCGGAACCGAAGCCGGTTTATCACGTCGTCTCGCCTTCCGCTATACGCCGGAGCGCCGCCACCCACCAGCCGGCGCTCAGCGTTTCAATACAATGTCGCGTTTAGACTTTCGCGTTGTAGCGGCGCCGACAACGCGCGGCTTTGAACCTTACCCGCTTAACATAGAAGCGCGCCAAACGGGTTGATGCGCGACCGACTCAGGCGCTAACGAGGAGCGGGAAAATAACTTTTTGTTACGAGATATATCTAAATATTTAGCCTGGAGGACGTCATGGGGTGCCTCTAAAATTGGTCACTATAGGAGCCACGATATATTCACCCAGCCTGGACCGTAGGGATCGCTCACCTTCCACAATCACCGGAGTCCGAAGCTGATGGGAGATATAACTGTTCAGCGGTCGACGTGCGAGACCTTTAGAGCATCGGTGGAAAATACGCAGGGAAGAGGTGAAGCCACCACGGTCGTTACAGGGTTGCTGTGCAGATATATTGGTTTTAATTAGGTGATATGCTATAAAGTAGAGGTAGGCCGAATGCCAGACTGGAATATATGTAACAGACATTCGTTTGGTCAAGCAGACTAGGTGACCTTCTGGCCGCTGCCCCGTTGGAAAGGAAACGCCACTACATCAAACTTCTGAAACCGAAACTGGTACAAACCAGAACACCACACATTCCAGCTGCCATCATCCACGTTCAAATGACTGCGACAGTGGCACATTGTATTTCATACTATATAACATACAGCTCGTCACCTTTCAGATAACTTGTCACCGTTAACCTTTGCGCCCCGGCATCCGAAATGAGCGATCGTCTGCAAGTGGAGGAAAGCAGATGACATGTAGACCCTTAGCTATCTCTCACTTGACCAATCCGCAATTCATTTATGCTCATTTTAGTAAACGACTTCGCCAAATCAATTACATCATTAGGCAGATGTGTCTTGCTACTATATTATCCCTGCTGACATTTATACGATACCTTATTATTAAAAAGCGTTGCAGTGTGCTTGTGGTTCGGTGTTTACGTTTCTTTTTCCAAAATCCGACGTGTTTCATAGCATTTTATTTCTACCGAAAATTTTGTGTTCATTTTTTTATCTTGAGGGGTATATTTCTCGTGATGAACTTTCGCCTTCTTTGGGTCTACTTCGTCGAGCTTACCGGATGGTTCTATTCGTGAATATCGAGCTCACTAACTTTGTTGAGACTGAAATAAGCTTTATAGCATGAGATCCTGCTATTGAACACTGTGCAGATGCACACAGAAGGATTATTGGAAAAGCAGTCTAAGAAGGGCACTACGCCATATGCTGGTATCACTATTCAGGAATGAAAAGAGATTTGAATGCAAATAACGAGAAGCTTTATTTGTAATCTTGTGCGAGTAAAGCGCTCCACGGTACAATGTAGAAAAGTGACTACGTGTGCATGACGAGGTCTCACGAGTAAATGCGGAAATGAAATCGCGTTTTCACCGTCAGAGGGCGCAAGGTGAACCGAACGTTAAAACCGTGTGAGTGGTCTTAAAGGGGAAAAGGAAGAGATAAGTACAGCGCTGTTACAGCCTCTCGTGCGAGGGCACCTCCACGGCGCTGTACGGGTGAGGGGAGAGGGATGAAAAGGGTGGCAAACGTTAAAACCGGGAAAGGAGGCAGCTATCCGCCGTGTAGTATCCTGCGTCATTGCTCGTGCTTCTATGTTTTTATTCACGATCTGGGCGCGAAATAAGCAACGCCGTTCGCACACGTGTGGCGGCCAAAAACTTCAAGGCATGTCGAAGAACAATGGTTGCGCGGTGAGGTGCTCAGACACCTGCAAGAACGTGCCGGCGACAGCTTTTTTAATCATTTAATCAGGCCTCATGATCGGGAGCAGCGGCAGCAATGGAACGCTGCCGCTCAGCGGGAAATTTATCGCGCTTTCTTTTGTTATCTCGGTGTTTGTTGCACTCAAACAGTATACACGGGCAAGCGACGAAGTTGGTCACAGCCTACCCATGTTTTGGTTCGATTTGTCTAGAAGTGGATCGTACGACTTATAGACATATTGCTTACATAGGTACTCAATGCCGCATGCCTCTTCTACCGTTTGTGTCTTCTTTACTGTCTTGCTCCAGCGAAGGTGCACGACTGTACGAGTGTATCGTATGGCTTGCAAAGCATGTTTTTAACGCCATGACGTTAAGGACGCCATGTCGCATTAAATTCACTGTCGGCATCGTTCTGCGTGAGTGAAAAGTGCCGTATATGTTTAGGTATATATATATGCCACGCCTTGGTAAGTGACGTGCTGCATATGCAGGTTATACAGCCACGCCTTTCTTTAGCTAAAGTTGTCTCATACTTTATCTTGCCTTCTTGAAAAAGTTATCCCTCGGAAATTTGAGAATGACAGCCCACAAACAAATGTCGTGGAACAAAGCATGGCCAGGGCATGTCTTTTAAGTTAAATATTCTCAGACTTCAACATTAATGGTGCCAAACGACAATATAAACGTAAAAAGTAGGTAAACTTTTTGGCGCTGCTGTTCATTACCTGAGGGATCGGCCCATGCAATAGGCCGCGTTTCTACCAGAAAGCTCCCCTTCGTACTTCGTGCACTCTTAAAGGCGAAGCTTAATTCCTTCCGCACAGCGCCCATTAGGGATCGTAAGCCCGCTAACGATTGTTTGAAACGTCGGTTTCGAGACCTTCCGCGGCACAAAATGCCGCAGAATATATATGACGTTGAGCAGATATGGCCGCCTCGGGGTGTGGCGCGCACGCTTCCAAATATCGCAGATCTAGCGGTTCCGCTGCGTTCGCATCTGGTCTTATCGATGGATCGAGCAGCAGCGAGTCTGAGGATGCTGTCTTTTCATCGGGCTTTGACTGTCGAGCAACTACGACGCAAGCTAACCCGGAACATCGGCGGCCGCAGCCCGGCACGACAAACTGTTGTGATTGCACTTAAATTGTTGTTGTAGCATATGGGCTCAGTGAAAATTTTTGATTTTTTCGGATATAGTGTCTATTAAACGGCAGTACATATTGTATGTCTCATAGTTTCTGTTAGTTTTTTCTTAGTAGATACAAGCGTGTCTTTACGAAGTCTGTTCAGTTTTATCCCACAATCTTGATTCGGGTAAGTCATATCCTTTTGTGATATGAGTCTTGCTAAGAACACTTTTACAAGTGAAAAGTGCATTCATTCTCCTTTTTGTTGATGTATTACATAAAATACTGAGTGCTATAATGCCTTCAGAAAAGCAAATCTGGCGTAACCGACAAAAAAATCACGAATTTTTCCCATGGTACGGAAAGAGCTAAACGTACTCCAATTTTTGTGATTTTATGTGGCCCGTTCAATCGTCACATCAGCTGTCACGCAGTTCATGTTTCCTACATCCTACTGGAAACAAATCGCAAAGAAAACACGAGTTCATCACGTCAATAGTGACGTTTCCAATAGGACAAGGGGAAAAGGGTATGTCAATGCCACCTAGATACCAGCCGTGTGCACTCCGCTTTATGTCGCCATGCTACTTGGACAGAAATTTCCATTGTCAAATCTGGCGTAATGACAGGCGTCAAAACACTGCGACCTGCTCTCGAATCTAATCCCCATTAGATAATATTGTTACGTAGCCCGCGCTAGCCTCTAATCGTCGTCGTCGTCTTCACACTGCTCGTCTCTTCGTGATCGCAAATACTGTTCCGTAGCAATGCGAGATTCGGGCAAGGTAACATGACGTCATGGATCGGAGTTCACCGACAAGCAGCTCTTTGACGACAAGCAAGCGTGGTTCGTTCGGGTGTTCTCATGAACGTACGAACAATGCGTCACGTCTTACGAATTTCTTGTTACTCATTTCGTTCTCCTGTTTCCGTCTGCTTAATTTATTTCCGCTGTCATGAAGCAATAAGTCTGCGCTTGTGTCAGCACGAAATACACTCCGCAGCACCTGCATCCGCGCAGTATCATGCATTTATAACAGGAGCGATTAAAGATGATGGATTTCTCGGACAGTCAAAGGTGCACATATTCCAGAGCTGATTAGCGGCTTGATGTTTATTCACACGTTTAGCACAGTAGGATTACTGGGAACAAAGCGGAAACTTCAAAACAGATAAGCAATTTTCGTTCAACACTTCAATTCGTGCGTGTGAAGCGAACAAGGGTGCCGAAATGTCCCAATTGATATTATAACATTTCTAGCCTTTTCTAGTCTCTGCAATCGGCTATGTGACAACGCGCAACTTCCGCTCAAGTTCTTTTCCTTCTGAGGACATCTGCAGTCATCGGCGGTACGAAATTTGGTAAAAAAGGTTTGCTTATATTTGCATCAATGTCGCAGGAGCGGCTGACGAAAATTTAGCTAATAAATACGCTTGAGCGTGATTTCGTCTTCACTGTTCGTAAAACTCGACAAAATAAATTGAACGTGTTATTTTGTTCTTTTACCTATTTTAGTCTTGAACATATCGGTGTGCAAAGCAAATTATGAAGAAAATGAACAATGTTTACCTCGATTAACATGAACTCAGGCCGAACATTACAAGTATGTATTCCCCAGAACCAAGTGCTACGAGTCACTGTCAGCAGGAATGAACCGAGAGACGCTGTTGTTATATCACTGAGGCTTCCACAGAAACGTATATAATGTTATGCTCATACAGAACGAGTACTTTCACAGTCGGTGTCAAGTACAATGCGAAAGCACGTCGAAAAGTGGGTCAGCCCTTGTGGCCCGTCAGGCTAAGCGCCTACTTTGCGTGCGCGAGGAGACAGCATGCCTCAAGCGACCATTCTTCGCGACTCACCTTCGCACGCTTACCCTCGCGCCCACAAGATGTGCGGCGGAGGGTTCGAAGGCTTGCGTCTCTACTACTCGTATTCCGCAGCTAATGTGTGCAGCAGTTAGCGCCATATATATATATATATATATAGGCCTCGGCGCATGCGTGATTGCTGTGTTGGCATAGGGTCGGCTGGAAGAACGTATCAATTCTATTGCAGTGCTATTCCCACTTGCGCTTCGTCAGCGTCGCGAGCGACACTTCGCCCAATTTATCGTCGGGACCGGGCTTGCCGTTACCGCTGAATAAGAAATTATTAGAATCGAGCAAAAGGAATTCTTGCATTATATCAAGCCTGAACACCAATGCACCGCAGCGTTTAGGCCACGCGCGTGCTTTTTTGGTGCCAAGGGCGCAGTTACTCTAAACGTGCAGTACAATATGTCGAATACTTTAACTGCGTTATACTCAATTTATATTTATCTTGGTTTTCTGTGGAAAGCACATATTCCTTCTTACGACCACACACGACCGTCATGACTAATGTGAGCGACTAGATGAGATGAGCGTCGAAATTCGACCCCTCCTCGCCTCTTCTGCAGGCTCACGCCAATCAGTGCACGACGCCGGATGGTGACCTGAAGAATGATAAGGTTGAGGACCGCTTTACGAGTCGCTTCGAACAGACGGGTCAAAACACGGCCTGGATAGGCCGTCCTGACTACGTCGAGGGACCCAACTGGACCTGGACTATGGACGGCTGGTTCACGAAAGAGTACAAACTCTACCCGCCGCGCGACGTTCCCAAGTTCGCTCCCGTAAAAGACGCCAAGATAGGCCACTTCACCCAGATAATCTGGGCAAAGACGCTCTACGTCGGTTGCGGCTACGTCTACTACAGAGTCGACGGGGCTCTTTACCCGCACATGAAACAATACACCTGCAACTACGGCCCTTCTGGAAACTACATGGGGCAGCCAATCTACCAGGAAGGCCCGACGTGCAGCGCCTGCCCGAACTCCACTCGGTGCAACCAAGCCACAGGTCTGTGCATTACGTCGCGCAGTCCTAATTGGAAAACGACCGCACCGACTCCGTCTCGACGACTTCCGGTTACCTCTCGGCCCCAGCCGCCAGGAAAGCGCTGTCCGCCCTGTCCCTGCCTGCCCCCCACGCCGTCTCCCCCCGCGTACCCTAGGCAGAGGCGGAACCCGCCCTACGCACATGATCCTGCGCCGAGGCCTTACCCGTTACCCTACGACCCGCGGCTGGGCGGTGGGCTGCCTCGTTGCAAGTATGTAGAGGGCTACAAGCCAGGAAAGCCTGGGCAGCCGCCCTGTGTGCAGGGTGACTTTGGCGGCGTCGGAAGCGGTACTGGGTCCGACGACAGTGACGGAGCACACAGTGGACGTCCTGGCCGAGATGGAGATATCTGGCTGCCCTTTGCTCTAGGCGTCGTCACTGGGTTGGTGGTGGTGGCGCTGTGTGTGTTCTTAGTCTTGTGCCTCTCCAGCACCTCTGTAGATCACACGGAAGCGAAGCTGTCGACCAGCGCGACGGTGACGCCGGCGTACTAGGGCACGCCGGCGTAAGAAGCCGCTAGTGCCAAATCGGGTGCCCCCGCTCACGACGGCCATAAATATTCGAAGACCCACATGCACAGGCCGTTTGCTGAAATAAAGAATTCGTACGGGCCACAGAGCGACGTGCCGCTGCGACGTTTTCAACTCCTGGCACAATTCGTTACAGCTTCATTGATAGTTCTATTTCTTTGTTCTTTCTTTTAATTTTCTTAAGAACGCAAGTGCCGATTTCTCTTAAGAACAGAAATATGAGCACTGTTGTGAACCATGAAATTATATGAACGATTATTTGTAGAAATGACGGCACCTTCGTTTGCATAGATTAAGGTAAAGCGAGTAATTTTACATGATTTCTAAAGTAACTGAGCTGCAGCCATGCGGTCGGTACAAGAGAAATGAACTAAAAAATTCGGTGTTCCACCTGAAAGGCGGAGCACGGATGTCGATAGCAAATTAGTAGATGGCTGCACGAAGTAAGGATATTAGTTTTATCGGTCGTATAAACTTGTAAGCCATTCGCTTACTAACTAAATTAACATTGACAGAATGTGCAAGCGTGACTCAACGAGGACGCAGAAAGAGACACACAGGGACAGCGCTGTCTTTGCGTGTCTGCTTCTTTCTACGCCCTTGTTCAGTCGCTCTTACACATTCTATCTTGGATTAAAACCAACTAGCCCGTCAACGTGTTTTCACTAAATTAAGCAGCACGGTGTTACGTGTGCAGGTAAACATGAACACACGTCACTCGATGACATGAGGAAACTGTCTGTGGAAACGCTCGAGTTAGGAATCAAGGCAGCAGCCGCGAGCCAATTGAGCTCCGTGTATCTGTCGCTTCAACGTGAACGAAGCGTCGAAAGAACAGCGCATACGAAGCTATCGGCACTACGCGCACTCTGCAAACATCCCAGATCGCTTTGAAGATGATGCGGGCGCGCACTTTGGCCACGCCACCGATCGCTTTGAAGGCACACGAGTGCCGGCAACGCGTCCCTACGGCGTCCGTGAAAGGCATCTACTACGGGGTGCGCGATTCGCGTGGCCAACGCGGTAGTAGACGGCGCGGTTGTCTCCACTCTATACTGAGCAGCAGGTTCTTTTTAACGCGATAGCGTTAAGGAGCTCGTGTCGCAGAAAAGCCGGTGTCGTCGGCGTCGGTGTCGGCGTCCGTGGCGTTGGCCGTGAGCGATAAATCACGGCAGGCACTTCATAAATAAAAATCAACTTCTAAGATGGGCTGGGTGGGAATCGAACCAGGGTCTCCGGAGTGTGAGACGGAGACGTTACCACTGAGCCACGAGTTCGATGCTTCAAAGCGGTACAAAAGCGCCTCTAGTGAACGCGGTGTTGCCTTAGAAACGAGCTGTTTCTAAGGCTCAGGCGTGCGTCGCTTGCTCAGGCGCACATTTAGTTGTCGCGCCGAACGCTGCGTTGCTCGACGCTCACCGCGTCCGATGCGGGGCGCGTAGTCGCTGCGCCGTAGCCCATTTTTTTTAATGACATCGAGGCACCCAAGCAACTCTATAACCCTGGCCGCCGCCGGAGAAGAACGCCCATCCTCCCTCGTCTGACCCCTCTGCCTCGCGCACCACAGGATAGGGCACGCATCTGGGCGGCGTTCCTCACTCGCGCACGCGAGATGGAACCGCGTTCGCCGGCTCACCCTCACAAGCTTTCACTCATACGGAACCTCACGGTGACGGCAACGGCAGAAATGCGCCTGTAGTGTCCGTATAGTTGCCATTGCATTAAAACTACATTGAAGAAATGTTATACAGGCATTTAACAATGAACAGCCAGACAAGTGTCTAGTGTCTAGACAAGTAAATGCGAAGCTGCGGAGAAAAACGAACAGGCTCATTGAAGAAAAAGTGATTCCTGTTTAAGCATCTGGTGGGGTGCCTATAGATTGAATCTAGTATCTTACACCTCAGTGCTATGAACTGCTAAGAGAAAAAGGCAGTAAAGCGGAAAATACCTACCTATATCCGACATAGGTAGCTCTCAAAGTGCGATGTTGACAGCAAATCTGTAACAGCATTTGTAACGATTCTATTGCAGTATGCGCTTTTTTGCGAGAAGCCTGGGGATGGTAAGTTGATAACGATGAGGATGATGCCTTATTTAATGGCACAAAGCCGCTGCGGGGGATAGGCCACGATTCGGGTGGTAGTATCGTAAAGCAACTAGGGAAAATAAATGAATATTCGATGCTGAGGAAGAAAGGCGATAATAAATTAAATTAATTAGCGTATAATAAGATCGTCAGCCTTGCATAGACAGGTAGACTAACGTGAACTTAATATTTATTTTTAGTGTTTCTCTTCTTCACATCAGTAACGCTTTCATCCTCATCATTGTAATTGTTCTCTGTCTCAGACAGACAGAACGTTTACCATTACCAGGCAGCTTCCTTCACGTAGCTGCAGCTTTACTACTCTCTCGCGGACTGCGATCTCGAAGGGCAAATAGCTCTTCTAGATTAGGCCCAGCGAGCAGTCTGGGCTAGGGGAGCGCTGGGTCAAGGTTCCCACCCCAGCCTTAGGCAGCCTTTGCCTTTTCGCTATTTTCTCCCTTCTTCAATAAAGTTTCCTGCATGCACAGACAGTACTTCTTGCTCAATATGGCGTGGCGAGGGTTGTACATATGATGATGATGATGATGATGACAACTTGTCAAAGACCACTGCTTTTTACGACATCTAGTTGTCGACAGATCACGGACACCGCTGCTTGCATCTCGTAAGTAGAATGCGGGGACTCTTGTCAGAGCAGTCAGAAGGTGTCACAAAGGCTATCGCCTTCATCGTATACCACAATGCACCAGCTCGGTGTCCCCGGTGCCCACGGTTGGCGCACAAAGCACCGGCCATATGCTTTGAGCATCGCGTTTTGAATAGAATTTTCATTTCTCGTTCATTTAAACGATGACAGGCTGAGACTAAAGCCTGACAAAGCTCTCAGCCCTCGCAGACAACAGGTTTGGCAGCAAATTACATTTATATGCACAATATTCTAAGTTACAACTGAGTTGATTATCGTGAATTATCATCGTAACAATGTCTCTTTTCATTGCACTCAAATATATTCAATGTTATTGAGCAATATAACGCAATAGCCTAGTACAACTAAGCATTTCGCATCTTAATGGTTTGTCAAAATTATACAAAATAATTTTTTAAGAAACGACAGCAAATTTATATAGCATTGTACGGCAACAGCAAGGGCACAAAAGAATTCTCATTTTAATTATGTTTAAATTATACAAAATATGATGAAATAAAACTGGAAACAGGACATAGGTGCATTCAAATATATTTGCAACTTAAATATATATAAAGATCCAAAAACAAATATATTAGATGATATATCATGCGAATCCTGAAAACAAAATATAAGCACTTCGTGGCACAAACATTTTTAAGCATGAAATGCTTTTAGCTCTCTTTGTCGGCGACCTTCAAGTGACCTTGCACCAAAAGCCAGATTCAATCCGGGCACTCAAACGAGAACATCCGGGCAAGTTGCGAGAACAAAACGAGATCATCGGGGTAACCAGTCAAGACCGCGTTACTTACGCTAATTACTGCCCAAAGAAGTTACAAAACATTGTTTCCGAGTTCTTCCGAATGTTCGTTCGCAATATCACTCAAGCTGTAACTCCTAGTTCGCTGAAGTATAATTTCTCATTTCCAATCGAGACGCTTAAAATGCAGATAGAGGGGACTATACACTTGATTCGTTTTCCATCTTTGGCGCTGAGTGCTCTGCTCAACGCCAGCGGTCCGTGAGTTCCGCGGCACACTGTTTGACCGAGGCGACACTTGCGATGAGGTTCTCTCTGTGACAGGCGTCAATATGGACCAGTGCACAGTAATGCATGATGCGATGTGATGTGCTGGGGCATACCGTTGCGAACATGCACTACACCCATTTTAAGATTGTGGCTAGTATCACCGCCAAACAATCTACTTTCCCGGTAGCCATTTCAAGCTTACATCTACTCCCGATTACGGGAGAGCCAGCACTTTTCATTTTGAAGACTCATTTATTCAAGTTTACAGTGTATATCTTCTGTATCTAAGCAAGCTATCATTTATTTTTTAAATTTCTTTGAAATAGTTAAGGATACACATTCGCTGTATCTGTTCATTATGTTTGTGGACTGATAGACAAATATATGATTCCCGTAGTTGGTTCTTGCTTTCGGTGTGTGCTGTGCACTGTGTTGCAAGAAGTATCCGGAGAGGTTGCGCTCATTACATTGTGCGCCTGGGTTTCTCTCGAGGATGTGGAAAGGTATTGGAATATATATAGTAAACCCTGCCCGCACGCAGCGTGTAATATTTTTGGAATAGTGGCGCTGTTCTTAGATATGAAAACCGCCATAGTCATCTACATAGAAGCGAATAACTCATTTTTGTAAAGTAATGAATTGCGTTAATTTCTTTTCTGGTTTGAACCACTATTCCGTAGCTAAGTTTTGAATAAATAAGTGCATTATACAGCTGCTGTTTCAGTCATTTAGGGATCAGGTGGGTAATTCTATAGATTACGCCGATGTTTTGAGATCATTTAGTTCCTACGAAATTTGCATGTACATGCCATAATAATCTTCTCTTATATGTATTCCCACAAAACTTTGTTCATCAACCTGTTTAATATGGAATTTATAAAAAACTACGAGGTTTTGCATGCGAAAACCACCATCTGATTGTGAGGCACGCCATAATGGGGGAGGCTGGAATAATTTGCACCACCTGGCGTTCTTTATCGTGCATCTAAATCTAAGCAAACGGGTGTTTTTTGCAATTTTCCCTCATCGAAGTTCGGCCGCCGTGGCAAGGTTCCATCCCGCGATCTCGTGCTTAGCAGCCCAGCACCATAGCCATTAAAGAACCACGGGGGGTAATAACGACGTTGTGAAATTTTACTTGCATTCTGCCCTCAATTTTTTTATTCAGTGCCCTCAATATAATATAGGTTCCTTTAGTTGCGCTCAGCTGGAGTTTGTTATTCATCAACCAGTCAGGTAGCAAAGGTGTATATTCATTTGCGTACTGCCGCAAGTGTGTTCTACTATCGGCTGTAAAAAGCACATTTGTATCACCAGCATACGCCGTCATCTTTCGGGAACCTGGGTAATCAGTAGTATCATTCACCTAAATTACAAATATTAATGGACCAAACTTTGAACGTTTTGGGCCATCTCGCTTAGCGTAAGCATGTCATACGCAGTATTTTCCTGCTGAACAAACTGTTTTCTATTACCTTTGTGACTTTTTGTCAAATCATTAACAAACCGTCGCACTTCGTAGCTTTCTAATAATTCAGTTAAAGTAATGTGGTCAAGTAAAGTAAAGTCAAGTCAAGTAAAGAACTGGCCAAGCGTTAAATTTTTCTATTCGATATTTTAATTATTCGATCTTTAATATCTAGCAAAGCTTTCTCATTTGACTTATCTTTTTGAAAGCTGTATTGACATTGTGCAAGGAGATTGTGTTTCGTGAAAAAAAAAATGTGAAAGTTTTGCATAAACAACACTTTTGCATTCAGTGGGAACAGAAATCGGCCTGTAATTTGACGATTGGTCTGCGCTTCCCCCTTTGTATATTGGGAAGTGTAGAAGTGTATCACTTGAATCGCTGGGCATTGTACCTTCTGTATATCTCTTTCAGGGCTGGTAGAATATAAATATTCCTTTCCATCAATTCTACTGATTTTCTTTCACGCAACACTTGAAAAGCTTAGCCGTATGGTAATAAAAAACTGCCTGATCTGGCAATAACATAATCGGAGTACCATTCAAGCCATTGAAGAAAGTTGAACAGGAGTAAATCAGCTTCAATACATGGTGGCCATGACGCGTACTCGACTTCTGTAATCACTTACGAGTGCCCTAATTAAAAAAAAAGCAAGGCCTTCGACATTGACTCTCGATCGCTGGAGGTTATATTTGAACATGACCTATAGCATTATAGTAGAATCGTTACATTATTCCGGACCAGAAGGCCCTAATGGCCAAACACGCATGCCCTGCTCACTGAGACTAGACGTTCGACTACAACGCCACTTGTTGGACATAAACACGTCCCATTAAAATCCATGCATGACGTGCGATCGTTGCTTAAAAGCAAACTCGGTATTCGATCTCATATTGCTCGCGACCGTACCTCTTACTCTTGAATATGCATGCTTCACTTCGATTTTAAAGTTCTCTTTCATAGTTTTTTTTATTTCTCCCATTTGTCAGCTTCGTTATTCAAGTTTTGTTTTTCAATTATATATTTTTTGTTCTTTCATAGCCGCGAGCTTCTTGGTCAATCTCCCGTAGTGGGGCGAGTGCCACCAATTGGGGACATGAAGGACAATGGCGACGACCGCGGCTGCCTTGCCGTTTCTTCTGACCACGGCGACCATGTGGGCGCAGCAGTGGATGCGGGCAGCGGCCGCCGACTGCCCCGAATTTTACCGCCACAAGAACCCGCAGCACACGGCGTGCAAGCCTCTCAACTCGTGGTGCAAGATCAAGGAGAGCGGCGTGGACGACATCCAGCGCTCCCTCATACTGAAGCTGCACAACGACTACCGGAGCCGAATCGCACGTGGCAACGTAACCGGATTCAAGCCGGCAGCCGACATGCAGGAGCTCTTGTGGGACTCCGACCTGGAATACGTGTCTCAGGTGCGGGGTTATGCACTGACGAATACGGTGTAAGGAGGAAGTCACTGTGACGTATATGTGTCTAAGCAACTTTTGTCAAATGAGTTCTCCGGAAGCCTGCAAAGTGCAGGAAGGAACACGAAAAAAAATATTTCTCACCCACTGGAATCTTGCACGAATGATGCAAACGAAACCCGTACGGTTTATTCAAAAATTAAGCATCGCAGTTTCTCCGGTTTTATTTTTTAAAATAATATTGTATCCTCCTGCTAGCGTCGTGGTTAGCAGGAACGACAACCCCGGAAAGATTGTGGCCCAGGGTTCGCTCCGCGGATCAGCACAAATTTTCACCAAGTTCGAAGCTTAATTTCCGTTCCAACCGTATTAGGCTTCCTTCATAAAAATGTGCTATGTTCTGGTGGATGGAAATTTTACCCTCTCAGAACAACGTCTACGAAGCTGAGAAATGAAGGAGTGGTTAGGGACCGGCGATTGGGGAGAAGCGGGAGGGGAGAGGGGAGAACAAACATTATTCGATGCGGGTGCTTATCACTGAAAATAAAGGCATATATAATCAATGCTATCTAAGTGACCTTTACGAAATAAAGAACAACAAGAAAACTTGAAAGGAAGCTAAACGCCGTGCGACGAGCGATGATTACTACGATGATAATGATGACGAGGACATGACATTTCTTGTCTACCGCCAAAAGTGACCGTCATAAACTTTTCACTGTATTGACGCCAGACGTACACTTAACACTATGATACTTTACGCGTGATTTCAGTATACTATTCACCGGCGTTTACGCGTCATTTATCGGTGAGCATGGCTTGACTAACGCCGTTACCAAGCCAAGGCGATCGTTGTGACTCTCCACTTAACCGACATCGAAAGGAGGTGCCGTCTTCGAGTCTGGAGATAGCACTTTCTATGCACTCTGCTTCGGTTACAAATCGTTAGCGCTCTGGTCTAGAACACAAGGTCGAGGGTTCAGTTACCAGCACATCTGCCTGCCGTATGACCAGTGGGGCACAACGCTATGCAGAAAGCCCGTGCGGACGTTGCTTACTCCACTGGTTAAAGAAGCTACGCGAGATGAGAACTCAAACTAAAATTTCCATTACCATGCGCATGCATCACATTCCAGATACACATAAGTATCCTTCGGGCGTTGACCCAATCAATTTGAGCATCTTAACATACCGAAAGGAAAAGCAAAAAGAAAGCAAGAAGACAACTAGTAAAGTCGGCGACGAATCAATAGGATAGACTGATAGGCTAGATTGTATGGCATCATGTACAGTACAAATGGAACACCATAAACGACAGAAGTACGGGGACATATTGCGGTGAAGGATGTTCGAGGGTACGTGAATAGTTATAGTTCTTTCAAAAACCACAATAGAGAGTTTTAGATTAGGGAACGCAAGCGGCTTGCGTCTCCTAATCTAAAACCCTTCAATTTCTTTTGCGATCAGACCGCGTGGTGCTTGCGCCACGCCAGCTATCATAACGCTAGCGTCAAACCTCAATCCCTTCTTCTAAACAGGCTCATGCAAACCTATGTACAACTCCCGACGGCGACCTGAAACATGACGACGTGCGGGACCGCTTCACGCCACGCTTCGAGTTCACGGGTCAGAACTTGGCGTGGACAGGCCGGTCGTTCGGCAATGGGAGGCCCAACTGGACCTACGTGATTCTCGGCTGGTTTTCGGAGTACAGGCTCTACCCCGCAGGCCTGGTGTCCCGGCTCGAGGTCACCCCAGGCGTCAAGACGGGCCACTTCACCCAGCTCGCCTGGGCCAAGTCGCGCTACGTGGGCTGCGGATACGTCTACTACACCGTCGACAAGGCCCGCTACCCGCACATGAAGCACTACACGTGCGACTACGGCCCTTCCGGGAACTACCTAAGGCAGCCCGTCTACCAGGAAGGCGCCACGTGCAGCGCCTGCCCAGAGCCGACTCAGTGCAACCCGCGCAAGGGCCTGTGCGACGGTACGTCGAACGATCCTGGCGAGACGACCCCGTTCGTACGCTACCGAACGCCCGTCCCGAATCTAAATGCTTCGTCATCCCAACCGACGTCGCAGACAGCGCTTCCACAAACCCCGTACCCGCGTGCTGAGCCGCTGACCATGCTTGAGCTTATGACTGAACATCCCTACGTACTAGATTTCGACCCAAAACCATTGCCAATTCCGGAGTCCGATGATCCGTATTCAACGATCCAACCAAGTACAGATACGGTCCAATTTCCTCCAGTCGGATTCGGTGGCGGTTCTAAAGATGCTGAGGGCGACGAGGACGCTTACCGGCATGTCGACGAAGAAGGGAGTGGCTGGCTGCCCTTCATCGCGGTCTGCGTCAGCGGGGTGGCGGTCGCCGCGCTCGCCACGTTCTTCGTCTTCTGGCGATACACGGCCGCGACGGCGCTCCCGGAACCTGGCGGTGCGACGGGATCGCGGAGTCTGACTACCTCAGCATTGCCGTAAAAAGCACGCAGACGCCACATCTAGACTTATTCAACATATTAAATGTGCACGAGCCGGATCATCGAGATGATGGCCGAGCTTGTAGCAATGTGTTCTATCTTGATTCGACAGCTTTTCCTTCTTTTCCAACGCGAGACCCATTCCTTCAGAGTTTTACCGGGGTCCTTCAAGACTGTTTTACTTTAGCGGGATACACGTTTCCGTGATATGGTCGTATTTCTTGTCGCTCGTGAACGCTGTCGCTGCGACACTATACTGCAAAAAGTAAAGCTTGGAGAACGAACGGAAACGAGGGAGGTTCGACGTCTGAAGATGAGCCCGTAGGTAGCGCCATACGTGTACAGGATGTCACAGCACCTCAAAGAGGTTGCTAACGGACATAGTGTGCCTTTTGTTTTATTTAGATAACAATCGTATGCACACTGCAGCCGAACTTCCGCCATTGGCGTCGACGTCGACATGTGGGTTCTCCGTAAAGCCCAAGTGCGAAAAGATTACGGCCGTACGCCGTATGCTGTGTGTAAGCGGGTGAGGGTGAGCCGATGAGGATGGTGGCGTGATGCCCGGCGTCTTATCGCGAATGCAAATGGTAGCTGGGCAGGGAGAATGCGCGAGCTAGGAGAAAGTGAAGAGGGGATGGTTAGTACGTGTCTTCTATCCCGGCCGCGGCAGTGCATGGTGCTACTGAGTGCGGCTGCACACGTCCTATAGACTTCCCAGCCTGGGTAAGGCAGTGCTACGGATGCTGTCTGGCGGCTTCGCTCGAGGGAAAAAATTAAGATGTTGTCAAGCAGCGCGGATGCATACGCGTGTTGTGTATGGGAGTTGGCGCTACGAGGTTGTCTCTCCCGTTAATTTGTCCGCACAAGGGGCAGTTGAGTGCCGCAACAGCTTCGAAAACATGAAGGGCCGACGACTGCCCGTGAAATTCTACAGATTTTTGGGCAAGTTGTGCAAAAACTAAAGGAGACAGGCGGGCACCGCTGCTGTTGTAGGCAGAGTCAAGTAATTCGGGCTTGTTCGCTTTCGCATGCGAAGTTATTTAAAATTTACGCATGCGAAATTTTTATGTATAACGCGCAGTGGGTGGAGGGGGCTCTCGCAGGCAACTAAGGTACATTACTAAAAGAGGGGACACTGGGACTCGTAGCCTCCGCAGGGTGCTACCGCTGCACCCTGTGGCAGCGGCATCTTAGCGAGGGTCCAGCAAGTGGCGTGATGT
The DNA here is from genome assembly GCF_050947875.1 of Dermacentor variabilis. Taxonomy (NCBI): domain Eukaryota; kingdom Metazoa; phylum Arthropoda; class Arachnida; order Ixodida; family Ixodidae; genus Dermacentor; species Dermacentor variabilis. The sequence goes on along the minus strand of NC_134570.1, from coordinate 86,609,730 downwards.
TATGTTCCTTTCTTTTTCGCCTTCAATTCCCCATTATTGATTGCCACCGTCAATCTTTCTAGTTTCATCCTTTGCTTTTACAGCTCTTTTCTTCTTTCTTGCTTAATTTATGTTTTTTTATCTGTCGCTAACGTCATATTTTAAAGATTTACTATATCATAATTCAAAATCAAGAACCTTCAAAATCTCTATGAACAGACTGCCTGATCCTTCGCCTATCCTGCATGGTTGGTAGTGCCTCTGTTTCTGAAGAGATCTTCATCAACGAAGGCAGCAAGGCACGCTTAATTCTTGTTCTATCCCCTACTGTTGATTTGTGACACTTCTTTTAGAAAGTTATCAGCAGCAGCACGATTTGGCGGAGAAGGATACTGATTTTTGTGTTAGGCTGCAAGGGTAATTACACTTGAGGTCTTTTTCACACAATTGCGCTGGCACATCTCTACTTCGCCCAGCCCTCGTGAACATTTACTTACACAGTTCAGGCTTGTTGCCATCCCCTTTGTCCTCTATTTGCAACGAGGAACGCACAATTTGAAACTTCTGTCTATCTTGTGACCACTTTACTGTTTACTGTTTATTTGTACTGCTAAAAGATAATGAATCTCGGAACTACCTCTTCAAAGTATTGGCCTGGGCTTATGAGACCCCATTGTTTTATTTGTGGGCTCAACTCACAGATTCAGCAAAAAGAGATGTTTACTCCGCCGTTATGGAATTCATTTTTAAGTCGATGTTAAATTTTTAGTGCTTTTCAATTAAATATTATGTGCATCCTCTGCCGTCATTCCTCCGGTTTTATCAGTTTCACCTTTCAACAGCATTTACTCTGTAGCATGTCGTCGACTTTCCTTTCTGAATGCAACGTAAAACAATCCACCCATTTTTTGACCAATCCCGCATAGTGGGTGCAATCCACTGAGTGTTTTTGTTTGTTTTTGGCCCAATGTATTCGTAGTGGTCACCCGCTTCAAAGGACAGTGGCTACTTCGACATCATCAAGAGCCTGAGGATATGAAGATTTATTTCAGTACGATGCAAGAAGAAGAAGAAAAAGGCAACTTTGTATAGCGGTCGCTGTAAACCGCCCTGTTCCTCGTGGATTGGCGTTCTACGGACGCTCTCCCCAGGCCTCGTGTTGCGCGGTAATAGTTAAGCACCGGGAGGTTTATTAGTTCCTATTTTTGTTTAGTATTTTCTTCTGATAATCTGGCTGATCTCACTGTGAGTTCCTAATGTATCTTTCTTCTCTCAACCAGCAGTCTTTCCTCTGTAGGGCTTCCCTTCCCACAAATGATATCCCTATAGAGGTTTCCTTGCGCAGTGGCATTCTCAGCTTTCCCGTGGCCCTAGTGCCGACTAACGGGGCATCCATCCGCGTGAAGAATCCGAAGGCAATTCAAGAAGAGCTGCGGAAAGCTACCCCTACTTCCAGAGCATAGCCGATATCCGGCAATTTGGCAGAGGAGTCATTCTATGTTGTTCGCCCGACCAAAGCCGTGTCTCCTACCTTCAAAAATATGGAATGTTCGCGGATCACCTAGTGAGCCCTTTTGTTCTTGTTCATATAGCTTTCGTTAGAGGAGTAGACGCTGGCCTGTGTGCTTCCGAGGCACTGCAGATGTTTTCCATGGCACGTGGCACATCCGTCAACCGATTTTCACGAATTTCTGAATATCCGAAGCCCCACGGAGTCGGTCATTGTCACTTTTGCAGGCACAACCTGGCCGTCAGAGATCAAGGCATGACCTTTAATATACAGGGTTAAAGCTCTTTCTCCCCGCCCACTGCAATGCGTTCAGTGTTGGCGATATGGCCATGTTGCAACAACGTGTCCATCCCAGAGCGAACGATGCTGTTTGCGTGAAGGTACCCGTCCTGCGGACTGTTCGAAATGTCCTGCAAGAGGCCAAGACTTTCAAATTCTGCAAGTTATAGAACGGGAGCAATGTTCGTGCTATGAGACACGGGTTGTTGTATTGGCGAAATCACGGTGCACACGCTGAAGCTACTGCACGTCACTCAAAAGCTGTGGATGCATTTCTTGGTGATGTTGTAGTTGCTGCTGTGGGTAGAGCTACGGCAAAAGCCCATGACAGTCTTTTATTGAGCCTTTCAAAGACAATTGGACAAGCTTTCACTGCTCAGATGCCACAACTTTTGCAGGTTGCTGCGCGACAATATGTTTCTGGGATTACAGTTTCTCATGAGAATATAGATAAATGCGTATCGGCAGAGGCCTCACCCCGCAGTCCTGGCGACACTGAATCTTTGGAATCTCATGTCGAACGCGAGGGTGGTTACAGTTGCGAGTCCAGTTCTGAAAATATTGAGAACATGGATTTTCATGCTCAAAAGTGTAAACCTTGTGCTGCAGTTTGGTTGCGTGTTATATTATGGAAGTCCTGCTTATCAATTACGCCCTGTCATTATTTTAGCGAATCATTACGCCTGTCTTGGCCTTCCAACATTTGTAGCGAATAATATTCTTTATCATGAAGCTCATCTGCTTTCTCTCCAAACTCGATTTCGGATACTGACAGTCCAAATATTACTGAATATGTAGGCTTCTCCCCAGAGACACTCCTCCCATGCGTTCATTGGAGAGCCGACTGCATTCTTTTCGAATCCATGTTCTAGACTGCATCGTCCCCAGGTATTTTTTGTGCAGAAGCTATTAGAACCATTACAGGTATCAATCCGTGATGTGGTTTCCCCAAGTTTACATAGTGCGACCGTAAGCATTGAATTCGATTATATATTTCCTAATAACGCTAAGCTTCTGCGTATTAGACACCTAAAAGGTTTGTTAGACGACCACTTTGAGAACCTCCATATAGCTACAGTAATAGCCACAGATGTTTCTGTCAGTGAAGAGAATGCAGCAGTAGGCATTTTTTCGCCATCAATAAATTGGTCTTTCTCGCTTCGACTGCCCGACTTTACACCAATATTTCAAGCAGAGTTATTGGCTATCATTCTAGTTCTACGAAAACTTCCTCGTCTGTTAATTCAGCCTTAATCGTGACCGCCTCCTTATTCGTATGTTTTGCTCTATCAGTGCCAAATTCATGTAATATTCTCCGAGAGTTTGATTCATCTATGCCCGAACATTTACGCCTCAACCGTTTGGTATGGGTACTAGAAGAAGTAGGACTCACTTTAAATGAGTCAGCAGATGCACTCGCGGCGGCATCTCTTAAAGGCCCGGGGCTGAGACCCTAAAACCTTCGGCATACATCACGACTGCAAGATTTTAGAAAATTTGGGTTCTGGAAGAACATGCCTAGTCTCGTGTATTAAATAAGACCGATCTTCAGGAGCTTAGATTATCCTGGCACCGCAGAAGGCGTTCAACAAGAAAGTTTCATTCGCCAGAATGCGTTGCCGAATACCAGCGCTTAATGTTTATTCCCACTGGTCTGGTTTAGCACCTTACCCTCAATGTTTTCATTGAAACGAACCTGAAACCCGAAGGTCCCCTTTGCCAACTTGGATTGCTCATTACGCTTCCTATGATACTTTCTCTTGGGGCGTGTGCAGTAGTATACTGCAATAGGAACGTATTTGATGCCATATTTCATTTTGTAAGTGAAACAAAGAGACGGCCCTGTTAATTTCATCGTTTTCTTTCCTCTATATCAACACAAGATACTGACTTCAAATTTTAAAATAATATAGCCTGAAAATTGACATAAATGAATAGTATTTACCTAATGGCATCCTTAAGTTGCAAAATTCTATTGAAGTATTCTTCCCTTTTTACCTACTGCCGCCCGATGCATGGCCGATCCCCCGTAGTGGGTTGAGCCGTATCCGCAGGCACCGAACCAAAACAAGGATGACGACCGCCGCCGCTGTCGGCCCGTTGCTCCTGGGGACGGTGTGGACGTCGCTGTGGACACCAGCCGAGGCCCAATGCACCCCGGATGTGCGCCGGAAGAGACCGACGCACACCCTGTGCAAGCCGCCCAACAATCTGTGCACCATACGCGAGGCGGGCGTGGACCCCGCTCAGCGAGCCCTCATTCTGAACCGCCACAACGAACACCGGAGCGAGGTCGCGCAGGGGCGCCTGCGCGGATTTTCACCGGCAGCCGACATGCAGGAGCTGATCTGGGACGACGAGATGGCGCAGGTGGCGCAGGTGAGTGTCTAGTCTGAATATTCATGCGCGTTCTGAGAAGGAAGGAATTGACTGGCCGAATGACTGAGTGGATTGATTGCAGGCCTGCGAGGCGGCGAAGAGGCAAGACCTCGACGTCCCCACGTGGGAGGCCTATATGCCCAGATACTGAACTGCACACTAGGGCCCTACAACGTAAAACTATTCCAATGTGTTTTTATTTCAAAAATCCTGAAGTCAAATTTGCATAACCTCCGAAGTAACCATCTGGCGGTGACCCGCAGGGTTGTCTGAACAGACCAATCAAACGCTCCTGAGCGATCGGTGGCAGCCATCTTTTATTCCTTTCGGAACGGGGCAGCCTGCGGGTATTCAGAGAAAATTCAGTTTTGTTCGGCACATTAATGCATCTTTAACGCCAGGCGTATTCGCGGTTTTTTGACGTCGCGTGACAGGCAGGTGTAGTGGGTGCAGCCCGAAAACTTTTGACCAATAGCCGAGGGCTAATCGCGAATAGACGTCGAATCAGAAATAAATATTTTTCTTTTGTTCGGTCAAATCATGCATAATTAGTGCGTACACGTCATATCAGATGGGGAGCTATCACGGTGTTCGTGACGCCGCGTGCCAGACAGGTGAAATGGGGGCGTTCCGAAAAAGCTTTTGCCCAATCGCGGGGGGCTGATTGCAGAGTTGGAATAGAAAAGTTTGGAATAGTTTTACGTTATAGCGGCTCCGGTTTCAATAAAAGTTTGTTCCTCCTCCTCCTCCTCCTCCTCCTCCTCGCTGTGCGTCGTCGCTGACAGCGTAACAGGACGGACGGACAAGGCAAACCCAGTTTCGAGCTGCTGGCGCAGTAAAAGTGTCTGTTTTGCCCGAAGGCTAAGCATGGAAGCCGACGTTAAGGTTTAGCGTTGCGCTGCGAAGGCATCTCGGAACGGTGACGCAAGGGAGCCTTCATACATACTCAGGCTGAATCGCTCAGGCCGCGTGCGTGAGTATAAAAGACAGCTTTAGCAGAACACTTCCTGTGCCCCGCTCCGCTCAGCCAGCGAGCGGGGTCGGAAGTGCGCATGCGCTGAACGCTCAGCAGCGAGCGTGCGAGCGGACGGGCGCCTCCGAGCTTGCACGCGTTAGGGTGACCATCCTAGCCGCGGGTCGGCTGATCTGCTCGGGAGGCGCTTTGCAGCTTAGAGTGCCTAACGAAACGAGACGAGGGTAAGAACGCGGCGCCAAAAGTACGGTTGCGAATACCACGATTTTGTGACGAGTACACAAGTGGCACGTCCAGCGTCTTCGATTCGGTGCAGCCTCGCAGCCTTTGTGTGACAATGCCCCGCGCCCGTATGAAAAAAAAAATATATATATGTCATCAATCGTGAAAGATATGCAACATTAAAGTAATATCCCTGCTTGACACTGATCAACTCGAATAATATGCTACATTCTTGCGGCTGTTGTGTCAGCTTCTACCAACAGCTGGCACCGTATGCGACTACACGCCCGCTTTGCGCGTGAACGCTCAACTAAAACATATTCCTCTTCCGTTAAACCGCTGCGGCAGAGGTGGTGTACGCGAGCGGAGCACGTATGAGAAAACGTTCTGCTAAAACCAGAGCTGCGGAGTGACAACTCCGCAATTGAAACGAGTCCGGAATCATTCCACATTTTAAAACACCCAGAATGGTATGGGAACGCAATGTTGGCGCGCCATTCTGGCAGATGGAATGGCAATGGAATTGGAGTCCGAGATTCCGGAATGGGCGCATAGTCCTTTAGCGCTAAATGCTAACTTTAGGCGAGATAACAAACTCGGTAAATTTCCCAATTACCCTTTACTAGACTTCGCCAATTTATTACATTTCTCAATTTTTACTCAGTACCGCCTATTTCAGCATCTACGTACAGGTAACTGCCGTTGCACGGTAACTATATTTAGAGTATTTAATAGAGTCTACGCTTCTGAAGACCCGGAAACCTTCTTGCTTTAGTAATTTAAGTCCTATAAGGGCACCAACTTTCAGCTAAAGGGTAAACTTCTTAACCTTTACTTAAAAGGTCAAGTTGACAAGAATGATCCGATTTAGCAAGAGCAGGCCTGACCTATAGAACACTAAGATGCAAGCAAAAAACGACGTCGCAAGCGGGTGCACCCTGCGCGAGTCCCCGATGATTTGGGAAACGCGCCTTGTTTTTTCTCACACTGTCGACTATCCAGAAGGTGCTCCAACTAGATTTAGTTAAATAGCTCACTTAAAAAGCACAGAGAGATAGAAATTATGAGGGCATTCACAAGTGCTAGAGCGTGTCATCGTGCGCTTCGTGCGTTCGCCTTTCTTCAAGTGCGCTGCATAAATAAATCATAAGTTATCAACTAGCCCATCAGTACCTATTAGGCGCGATAGCAGGCGGTCATAGTGGTGTGCTGTAATATAGAACCGAAACGAAGTTGATCTTTTTTTAGCGCTAAGAAACCGCCTCTCATTTGATATGAACGCTGGTAGCCAACTGTGCCTAGAAAATTGTTCATTCAAGGACACCCAATCCCAGAATTAAAATACATCCGGTCGCCTTATGAACTGCAAGTGCGCATCGCTTGTTATGAGGACGAACTTGCTGTTCGGCGTCCTATATGACGAAGACTTAACCATGGCTACTTCGATCCAGTCAGAGACGACTGCAACAGATTCGCTAATTAAGCCAGAGGCTGCGATCAAAACTGGGAGAGGGGGACCGCTACTCGGTACTCGTCCGTGTTCGAAGGGTATTTTTTTTTTTTTTTAGAATCTGTACCGGCATTCTATCTTCCGCACCGATTATGGCTATCTCGTTCATTTTTCTTCTTCAATTAGTCGTGTAGATCTTAACACGTGCATCGGGATTTCCATCTATACGCTGTGACAGGCCCACGCCAACCTCTGCACGCCCGCCGACGGATCTTTGAACCACGACTTACGCGAGGACCGCTTCACGTCGCGGTTCCAAATCACGGGCCAGAACCTTGCGTGGGATGGACAGACGTTCCCGGTCAGCGGGCCCAACTGGACGAATGCCATCGACGAGTGGTACGTTGAGCACAAGTTCTTCCCGCCGAGTTACATCGGTCAGTATCCCGGCGTAGCAGCCTCATCCATGGCCACGGGCCACTTCACCCAGGCCATTTGGGCCACGACTCGCTACATCGGCTGCGGCTACGTCTACTACTCGGTCGCCAGCGCGCGGTACCCGTACATGCGCAAGTACACGTGCAACTACGCTCCGTCCGGGAACTACAAGCGGCGGCCCGTCTACCAGCAGGGCGCTACGTGCAGCGCGTGTCCACCGGCCACCCACTGCCGCCAAGCTACGGGTCTGTGCGGCGACCAAGCGCCCGCACAGAAACCCGGGGACAAACCCTTGCCGGAACCTGGGCCCAATTCTCCACAGCCGAGCCCTCCCGACATGTCTCCTCCTCCCGAACCAGAAGCGGAGACTACGATGTGGCCTTACGTAACAGTTGCCGTGTCCCTAGCCGTAGTGGTGTCCTTGCTGGCTGGCCTCGTCTTCGGTTGGCGCGTTATCGCTCGTACCGATTACTTGACGGGAACGCGGACGGCTTCCGATGTCCCCCCGGCTGAGGAATAGTGGACCATGCCAACATATTTTGCATTCGTTTTTGGGACGGTTTCGTTTCTATGATCACAAGCGCGCGACTGAAGCTGGTTGTATTGTGCTGCTGCTTCTCGCGATACTTTCTTGATTTTTTTTTTTTTACATTGCGAGCGGATTTCTTTTTTCATATCTGTGTACTTATCGAATGATTTAAGTGTGCCAGCGGTATAAGTATGAGAACCACATGCGTCTGCTGATAAATGTTGGCGAAGTGCTTATGAATTTAGATTCATCCTACACGAGTCCAGCGTGCTTTTCTGCCGTTCGCATCGTGCCCCACACACCTTCTTTTGCGGGATAAGGGTGGGCTGGGAGTTATTTGACGTCGTGTGACCGTAATAATGTCGACGAAAGAGAACCCATCTCATGCAAGTCCACAACATAAGCTATCAGTTTTACATCTTAACCAGTGACGTAGCGTGTAATCTTTTCGGAAGGGGTGGGGGTGAGCGCGCACTTGACCAAAGACTGAATGGATGGAGAGCGAAGGGGAGGCACGTGTCCAGTGGGCCACCCTCCCGGTTACGTCCCTGATCCTGACGTTCCCCATTACGGGTCAAGAAGATTGATTATAGTTCAGCTCGGTGCGCGCCTATGGTTCTCATCCGCTCTCGCACGAGCAATTCACCTCACAATCGACTTTCCTGATGTGCCGTAGAGAAAAACCACGTAGCATTTAACTCTACTAATCGCGCATTTTCCTAGCACTAAATAATAGTACGTTTGGCCTAGTTGCCGTTCTTTTCTTGTGTATGTGTCTACTTCCTACGCTGATTATTCTGCATTTCACATTCACGCGCCTGCTGTAATCTAGCTATATTAGCCGTTATCACTTTTTCAATAGCACCTCCTAATGGGTATTACTTATTGATGGCTTATTTTTAGACACTTGTCTTGTGTCCACTGTTCTGTGCTATGTTTTAACTGCATATTATTTGTATGGCCCTGCGGCCGCGTATTTTTATTTCTTCCGCTGACAATTGAAACCGTTGTTTTTGTCCTTGAGTTATACATGCTATCCGCGGAGCTTTATTATGCGTTACTTGCCTTTTGTTTCTTATGTATCGAACTGTTGCTACTACTCAGTGTTTTCTTTTTTTATACATTTGTGCTATAATACTCGCCGTACATCCCCTTTACTTACAGAATGTATCTATCAACTTCTCAAATACTTCAAATGAATGAATGAATCAATTGATCGCGCGTCCGTCGTCGTCTGCTTCCACAGCCGACTGCGATGCCGCTCATCGCACCAGCATTCCCATACTTCCGCTTCCGCTGCGAAGGTGCCGACGGCACTAGCCCACTGCCAGTCCGTGCTGTGATTTCGGTATCAAATTCCTTTGTCTCAATATATGGTGAAATGAAAACACCTATCGAGCTGCGCTCAAATTTCGCGTTATGGAGTATGGTAATCGTTAGGCATTTTTTTTTTCTTTAACGTAGTCATAGTTGTTGCAGTGTGTTATCCGAAACGTGTATGTCACAGTAGCCTCTGAGATATTAACAACTAACGTCAAACCTAAAAGTACGCGCGCTCGAAACCCAGAAGTGGGAGGCGGTGGGTGGCCTGCTGTCTTTCTTCAGGCCCTTCTCGCTCAACTTACGGACCGTTTGACAAGCGTTGCCAGCCGCTAAGAAGCTGTCTCTAAAATAAATTAGCATTTCGCAAAGCAAAAAAAAAAAATTAAAGGAAAGCTGTTGTCGTCCCGCACAAGAACCGAGTAGAAGGCGATTCATCTGTTATGACACAGTTGACAACCTTCCAACTTCGCTTTCCGTGCGTAGGCACCTTACTTTGCCTTATGCAGTTTAGCTCTATACTCACCGATGGCGAGAATTCCCCAGAATGAGTCACGAAGGCCATGCATGACTGCGCAGTGGCAACTAACTCGGAGATGAGCGCGTATACTTACGCAACGTTTTCTGATCGTTCACGTGGTTATTGTAAGCGCTCCAAAAATACTTTAACACGTGCGCTGGTTGCACGCTGGTTGGACGCTGGTTGCGCCAGCTATTCTCCTCGAACGGCGGAAATTCCTGAAACGTCGCCCCGCAGAAGTAATCAACACAGCCGCGGTTTGGCTATACGCGAGGCGCGGCTCTCGTTATACGGGTGCGGTACTTCATTTCTCGTTCCA